>NW_023600993.1:97517052-97534456 GCF_014898055.3 Talpa occidentalis
AGTGACGTGCCCAAGGTCACCCAGCCAGGAAGTGACCAGACTGGCATTTGAACCCATATCTGTCTTCTGCTAAAAATCTGGGCTCTTTAGTGCCACCCCCAAGCGCCGACCAAGTAACATTTGCACACACTGGCCCTGGGTCCCCATGCTCCCCCCCACCCAGCCCCACACCCTCACCATAGAGATGCTGGATGCCCTTGATGTCGTCCTCATGCAGAGGGGGCTGCTCGGTGAAGCTGTACATGGGGTACATGAGCGCTGCTGGCACCGAAGAGTGATCCAAACCCAGAGCGTGGCCAAACTCATGCGCAGCCACAAGGAACAGGCTGTACCCTGGAGGAAAGGGGAGTGTTAGACACAAGCCATGGGCCAAGCTCCGGGCCCCAGCCATCCGTCCCCACCACCATGCCTGGCCTAGGCCCGGGCCCAGGAACTTGGGGTCTCGCCCACCTTTGTCCGGACAGAAGCCCCACTTCTTGTCAATGTCGAAGTTTGAGGTGGTGGCACACCAGAGATGCCCGTCGCTGCGGCCCTCTCTGGTGCAGGTGGAATACTCCTTGCCCAGGAAGGTGAAGGGAAAGACACACTGTTCCCCTGCTGAGTTGCCCCCGGTCACTGTGGAGTCAACTGAAGAGACCCAGAGCCTTGGGTGAGTGGGATGGGCAGGGCCAGCCAGGAGCTAGGGAATCTAGGTGACCTTTTCTAAAAGCTTAGGGGCCTGTGCAGCTCAGCTGAGACTGGAGGGCGGCACTGGGGACAGGAGACCAAGAAGAAGCCGCAGGCTGGGCTGAAAGCCAATCTTGAGTGTGGTGGCAATGGGGAACGGAAGCGTGTGATGGTGGACAGAACCCTCAGGTCCTGACGACCAAGGAGAGGTAGAGAAGCAAGCTGAGGAGTGGAGGAGCCATGTTGGGGGGGAGGGCAATGGAAATCAGGGCATGAGGCTAAATCTAAAAGGTGGGGCGGAGGCACCTCGAGTGGGGCAGAAACCGAACAGCTTGTCCTGGTCGTAGCTGGCCGTGGTGGCGCACCAGCGGTAGCCGTCGGAGCGACCATCCGTGGTGCAGGCAGAGTAGGAGCGGCCCTCGAAGGTGAATGGAAACACACAAGGCTTGCCGTCCGCGTTGCCGTCCTGGGTGTAGAGTCCTAGGGATGCCCAGCCGATCACCCCAAGGTGCCACGAGCCTACCGAGCCCCCTCTGTGCGCCCCATCCCTCCTCTCCTCATTTCACAGACGAGGAAACTGGGCCCAAAGAACGGGGCAGTGGCTTCCAGGCCACGCAGCACTCATGTCAGAGCTGGGATTAAACCCCAGGTCCTAGCAGCTCTCCCTCCTCCGCCCGCCTGTGACCTGCAGGTGCCTCTTTTCACCAACTCTCTCCTGCAGGGCCGCAGCTTCCTGCCTGCCCGTGACCTGTACCTGCCAGGACTTCTCCTCACTGACCTCCCTCAGCGGAGCTCCCCTCAAGGCCGCCCGCCTGCTTCCACGCAGGCCTCTCAGCAAACCTGTGCCTGCGGGGCGGCTCTTCCTGCCCGCTTGTGTCTATGCAGAGCCTTTTACTCCTTTGTCTCTTTCCCTAATAAACCTGTTCTTTAAATATATATATAAACCAGGTCCTAGACCCTCGAGGGTGCCGCGCCCCGCCCCTTGCGGGAGCCCCGCACTCACTCTCGCTGGGGCAGAAGCCGAACTGGCGGTCGGCGTCGAAGCTGGCCGTGGTGCCGCACCAGGCCATGCCGTCCGAGCGGCCGTCCGTGGTGCAGGAGGAGTAGGAGCGGCCCTCGAAGGTGAAGGGGAAGTGGCAGGGGGCGCCGTTTGCGTTTCCGAAGTGGGTTGCAACCACTGCAAGAGGAGGCGACCGGGTCAGAAGGCCTGAGAGCGGCGGGAGAAAGGAAGCGGGTGGGGATGGGGCGGCGGAGGCGCTCACCCACGCCCCTGCCCAGGGTCCACAGCTCTTCGTCGTCGAAGTGCGCGTCTCCCTGAATGCCTTGGCCCGGAGGAAAGGCGTGCGCCAGGAGCCCGTCCTTCCCGTCGAAGGGATAGCCGTCTCCATGCTCTGCAGAAAGGGGAGGAAAGTGAGCCCGGCACGGCGGTGCGCGCCGGAGCGCGCGGCAGCCCCGCCTGCCGGGCCGGTCCAAGGCCCTGGGCTCCGTCGGGCAGGAGGGGGCGCCCCCCCGCCAGGCGCGAGCAGCGGCCGGCAAGAGAAAGCCGGGTTCGGTGCCCCCTCCAGTCTCTGCGCCTCTCCCGGCCCAGCCCGCCGGGGCCCCCGCCCGCGGCCTCCCCGCGCTCGCGCCGCACCCCGCACTCCAAACTGGATGACGATGTCGGCGTGCGGGCCGTGCACGCGCGTGAAGGTGAGCGGCGTCACGGCGCTCCAGAGCGCGAAGGCGCGGGCGAAGGCGTCGTCGGTCACGTCGCGCGGCAGGTCCTCCGAGTAGTTCTGGACCCTGCGGGGAGGCCGGGGGAGATCAGAGGTCCCCGCGCCGGGCCGGCGGCCCCGGGGCTCAGACCGCCGCGCGCACCGGCTCCCCGCGCCCTGCGCCTCGCGGGGCTTCCAGGCCCGTCTCTTCCCTGCGGACGCTCGCGGGGGCCCAGGCGGGAGGCTCGGGGTGCGCGCGTAGGGGTGCAGCCGCCGGCCCTGACTGCACGTCCGCGGCGCCGGGACCAGCCGCAGAGAGGACGTGCCCGCGCAGGCCTGAGCGGCGCCGGGACTGGCCTCCCCGCTCGGCCCCACCCTGCCCGCCGGCCCGCGAGCGCACCAGTACGTGATGTTGTGGTGGTGCCACTTGAGGTCGCCCTCGAAGGTCTGGAACCTGCCCACGTCGGGAACGCCGCAGCGGGGGGCTCGCATGGCCGCCAGGGTGGCGCTGTCCAGCTCGCCCGTCTCGGGCAGGCTCAAGCGCTTCTGGAGAAGCTGCAGCGTCTGACCCAGGGACGGCTTGTCCCTGCGCATCTCAGCCACACGCGTGTAGCCGTAGCGGTACAGATACTCCTGTGGACGAGGGCACGGACGTCAGAACCCAGAGCGATGTGCCCAGGTCTTGGAACGCTGGGTAGCGGCGCTTGGGCCAGCCCAGGAATCTCCCCTCCCTGGAGACGGATCCCAGAGCGCCCCCTGGGCATGTCTATCTCAGAGCTCCTTAGGGTTTACTTCTGTTCACCCCCAGCACCCACTCCAGAGCCCTCCAGTACCCTCCCCCCATGTCCCATCATCCAGTCAGGACACTCTCATTAGCCCACCCTTCACTATCGCTGCCCAGAGCTCCCACCCCCTACCCCCTGCCTGATCCTGGACACCTCTGTTCTGCTCATATGCCTCTCACCCCCAGCATGCCCCAGAGTATCTCCTCCAAAGCCCCATGTCCTTCCTGGGACTCCTGGCCAGCCCTCCCCAATTCTAGAAGAGGGTTTTGACCTACCTCTGCCAGCTGCCAATCCGTGAGGTTGGTTCTCAGGTCTCCTGGGAAGACCACAACTGTGGGCTGACGCCGTCTGGGAGCTGCTGAACTGCAGCCCAGCGCCAGGAGCACCAGGACCAGGGGCTGCCAGGGGCTCATGGTGAGGGTAGTGGTGTCTGGCTGCAGCCGTCCTTGTGGGGGCTTTAAGGAGGCCCTGTTAACTGAATCAGTGACTCCGCCCCTCCCCGCCAGGGCAGGCAGGGGCTGACTCAGGAGACAGTGTGCGTGTGTGTGCGTGTGTGTATGTGTGTGTAGCCCCAGCATGAGAAGGCAAAGAAAGGGCTTACACCACCTCCTCTTCCCCCCCACACTTGCCCACAATCCCCATTGCCAAGTCAGGCAGGACCCCAGACCCACAGGAAACCACAGGCCCATAGAGGAAAGGTTGGGTTTTGCAAACTGCAGAGCTTGTGAGAATTGTATGAAAGGGAGGAGGGAGGTGAGGCAGGAGGATGCCCTGAGCCCTCCCAGTGAAGGTCCCAAGTGGTTAGCCCAAGGGAAGGGACGGGAAGATTCTCTGAGACCTCTTTCTGACCCTAGTGCTCCCCCTTCTTGGACAGCTCCCCTCCAGGGGCTGCTCCCCACACACTTGGGGTCTGTCCTCTTCTCACACACCCCCCCCGCCCCGTCCCTGGAAGACTTCCTGGACTGATTCCTCTCCCCATTCCTTGTGGGGGTGGAAGGAGTGGGTTCGGCTAAGCAGGAATTGGGGAATTCCACTGGGGCACCCCCTGCCTTCAACAGGCTGACTCCTTCAGGGCAGTAGAGAGGGAAGTTTGTGGCATCTGGAAACCCACAGACAAGACTTCACTCTTCCTTCAGCGCCTCAGGCAAATGTCCTCATCACTCTGAATTTGTTTCCTTGGCTGTAAAGTAGGGCCCTTTGTCCCTAAATTGATGTGAAGATAAAATGAGATCAAAACACCTAAAATGCTTCCTATGGTGATGTGCAATCCTCAATAGATGGCGTGATTGCTTTTAATTATCTAGGCCAAGGGCCTCCCCGGTGGCAAAGCGGTTGAGCGCTGGGTTGCGAAGCTGCGGCCTCTGCGGCGCCGGTTCGATTCCCGGCTGCTCCCCGGCCACCGGAGGAGGATCCCACATGGTGCGCAGACCTCTCCTGCCGCCCGCTGCTCCCCTCAGCAGTGTACTTCGTCAGTCTGCCTGCTCTGCTCCCCGCTCTGGCTCTGGTGAATTCTCTCACCCTCCCGCGCTTCTGACTGTACCCAGTGCATGTATAAACAAAACAAACAAACAAATATAATAAATAAATAAATAAACATGCCTCTATAAAAAAAATAAATAAATAAATAATTATCTAGGCCAAGACCATGACTCTGATCTGGAATCATGAGACTGGGAGTTTGGGGCTCTAATTATCTGTGTGACCTAGAGTAAATGCCTTGCCCTCTCTGAGCTTTGCAAACCTTAACTGCCACACAGAGGGAGGGGGTGCCGGGGGCAAAGCATGATCTCCGGAGCCCTTCCAGTTCTCCAGCCTGCTCCAAACAGCACCAGCTCCAGCACCCATTTATGCAACCCCCTCCCGCCCTGCTCCCCAGCCAGCCAGCGCAGGGCAGGATCTGTATTTGTCTCCTTGAAGGCATTACTTAGGAGGGACGACAATAACCATTCCGCAAGCTATATTTAAAGGACTTACTGTATGCCAGGCACTTTGTATGCTTATCTGAGAAACAAGTCTGTGAGATGGAGACAATTAACTTCCTTGATAAGAAAATTGAAGTTCTAGGGTTCACCGATGAGCATCTGCTCGAGAGTCATGAAGTTCTGGTCTTCAGTTCCAGCTCTGCTATTGTCTATCTGTGTGACCTTAGGCAAGTCCCTTCACCTCTGAGCTACACAATGCTGCATTTTTTGAGATTTACTGTGTTGAGCCCCTAAAGCATCTCATGGCATCCTCACCACCCTCTGTGAGGTAGGTTTGATGAGTGATACTCCCATTTTCAGAGGAAGAAACTGAGGCTCAGAACAGTCAAGGAAGTTGCCTGTGGTCACACAGCAAGTTAATACCCAGAACCAGGATTCAGGCCTAGTTCTGAAGTTTGGTTTTTTTGTTTGTTTGTTTGTTTGTTTTACCATTTATAGGGAAGTGAGAGGACCAGGGTTTGGGGAAAGGATTGAATGAATGGGGGAGGAGATACTTCAAAAACCTGGGTCCTGAAGAGGCTCAGGTGTCTTTGGTAGGTCCAAGGCTAGGGCAGAGGGTCCTGGGGAGCTATATTCCAGACTTGAGAGGATGGGGTCATAGAGAAATATGATTTTAGAGATGGAAACAAACAAATGCAAAACCCAAAACTTCTAATTCAAAGGATCTTCTTCTGGTGGCAGGACAACCCATGAATCCACAAACCAAGAATTGTACAAAATATGTCATATCCATGTATATATGCCAACTTTCCCAGGTTCAGCACTGTTAAACTTCAGGACGGGATAACTCTTTGCTTGGAGGGGATGTCCTGAGCATTGTAAGATGTGTAGTAGGGGCCTCCCTGGTGGCGCAGGGGTTAAAGACAGTGCTATCAAGCTATTGCCAACTACTGCAGCATGAGTTTGATCCCTGGCCAGGGAGCAACTCACATGGAACAGCAGACCTCTCTTGTCTCCCCGCTTCTCCCCTCAGCAGTATATTTCAGTAGACCTGCCTGTTCAGCTCCCCACTCTGTCTCTGGTGAATCCTCTCACCCCCCACACCTCTGGCCTACACCCCAGTTCTTGTATGCATAAATAAATAAATAAATCTTTAAAAAAAAAGATGTATAATGGTACCCCAGGCTCTACCAACTAGAGGCTACTAGTGCCTCCCCCTGCCAGTTGTGGCAACCAGAAATGTTGTCAAACGTTGCCAAATGTCCCAAGTGGGTGGAAGAGCAAAATCACCCCCAGTTGAGAACAACTGCTATACATTGGTTTTTCTCCGCCAAGGCTCCAAATGTTTCATCCTATACTCAGACCTCTGGTAATCCTCAAACCTTTGAAGACCATTTACTCAACAGATACTCAAGTTTTTACAGGCCAGGCACGGTGCTAAGTATTAGGGACACAGTAGTGACCAAAATAGCCTTTGTCCCCTACTCATGGAGTTGAGTCCAGCAGGGGAGAAATTGAATGAGTAATTAATTACCAGACAGACAAACATCACCAGAGGGAGGTAAACATCTGTACTCCGATGGCCCCCATCATGCAGATGAGGAAACTGAGACCCAGAGTGGAGAGTTTACCTCTTGTAGGTCACAGAGCAGATCAAGGACAAAGCAGGGGGGCAATGATTGACAGCTTAAAGATTGTGCTCTGGAGCCAAATTGCTTAAATTCACAACTCAGCTCTGACACTGACTTTTGGTATGATTGAGCAACTGACAAAAACCGGTCAGTGCCTCAGTTTCCCCATCTGCATAATGGGGGTTGTAAGATTCAAATGAGTTAGCAGTGCTGCATGCTTGCAGCTGCTCTAATTATGATGGACTCTGGGTCAGTCAACCTTTTTAACCAACAGAGGAGGAGGGACAGCACCCCACCAGGAGCCCCAGAACTAGATCCTTGGAGTCAGCTCAGGCAAGGACCCTCCTTCCTCATCTTGCCATCCCAACTTCCTTCTTTACCTCCTGGCTTCCCAACCCCCACGGAGGGGAACTTGGGGGAGAACTTGGCTTTCAACACAGCAATGGTAGGAAGTGGTTCTGGTTACCACATCCCCTTCCCCACTTCCCCCAGCCCCTCCTTCCAATGCCACAACAGAGTTTGCCAAGACCTGGGAGAACAGGCTGAGAGCAAGATATGCCCCAAGAGGGTATCCCCTAACCCTGGTGGGAGGCACAGCCTTCACTCCAAGCCCCTCATGCAGGTGGAGGCCCCATTGGAATGGGGAGGGGGCTGATCCTGGAGCCCTGAGTCACCAGCTGGATGACACAGCCCTGCAGGCTGCTATTAGTAAGTCCATGCCCCTAGACCAGGATCAGCTCACAAGATGAGGAATCTGCCCCCCCCCCGCCTTTGTAGACTCGGGGAACTCCAAGTCAGTTTCTCCCAAAACTATGAGAAGGGATGGGCACATAGGCCTGGGATGCCCTGGCAGGATGTGAGGAAGACGCTGGTGGTGTCTGGGATGGCGCAGAAAGGTGTGTATACTGCAAGACCTGGCCCCAGGGGAGAGCATTACTCTCCCACCCACAAACATACCTATCATCCCTTGCCCCAGGGTGGTGGCAATTCCCAGGCTGACTCTTAAAGGCCTTAATGATAATGCCATGCCTCCCACTGGACTGCTCTGAGCTCCTCCCATAGGAAGCCATAGACTATAGACTGAAACCAGACCTTCTGGGTCCACAGCTCTTGCTAAGTGCTTCTGGCTGTGTGACCTTAGGCAAGACACTTTCCCTCTCTATGCCTCCATTTACATCCTCCCCCATAAAATGGGGAAGAAAACGGTGCTCACTTCAAAGCAGTATGGGATAATTATACATTGCAAGTTTTTTTGCAATTTAACTATTATATTTCTGTTATCCTAGAGCTTTGACCTTTATAAATTAGGACTCAAAATCCCAGTTAACTTTACAAAGTAGGATTCATGACCCTCCTTTGCTGGTGAGGAATCCGAGAGGCTCAAGGAGTTGCCCCTGTCCACACAGCTAGCAAGTGCAGACCTGGGCCTCCCCCTAACCTGATGGCAGCACTGGGTTCTTTCTGCCACCTTCTGCTGCGCCCCAACCCCTGAGTCAGTGCATGTGGGGGTTCTTAATGGTTTATCTAGCGCTGTCCTGGCTTATGGCATCTCATTTGCCCCAAATGGCAGATCTTCTTAACATCCCCACCGAGCTCATGGGCCTCCCCGGTGGCGCAGCGGTTGAGCGCTGGGTTGCGAAGCTGCCCGCGGCCTCTGCGGCGCCGGTTCGATCCCTGGCTGCTCCCCGGCCACCGGAGGAGGGTCCCACATGGCGCGCAGACCCCTCCTGCCGCCCGCTGCTCCCCTCAGCAGTGTACTTCGGTCCTTCTGCCTGCTCTGCTCCCCGCTCTGGCTCTGGTGAATTCTCTCACCCTCCCGTGCTTCTGACTGTACCCAGTGCATGTATAAACAAAACAAACAAACAAACCAGCAAACAAATAAATAAAGCATGCCTCTATAAAAAAATAAAAAAATTTAAAAAAAAAAAATTGCATTTAAAACATCCCCACCGAGCTCAGAACCCCTTGGTCTTCACAGGCGGCAAGATCAGAAACCTTTTCAAGGCAACAGACACAAGGCCCAGAGAAGCGCTTTGTGTTGCTCACCGTCACACAGCGGGTGAGTGGCAGAACTCCTGCCCAGGCCCTCTGACTCCAGGTCTCGTGCTAAGAGAGCAGGTCACTGGGTCTGTCAAGAGGGAAGTCAGTGGGGAAGCAGCTGCGGGAGGAGGGGTGCCCAGAGGTCAGCCTGGAGGGTTATGCCCAGGAACCCACAGAGAGAACAGATGTAGGGTGTTTGGGCTCCATAGGGGAAAAAATGGGATTGGACATAAAAAACAGAAAATTAAAGAGTAAGGTAGCAGGAAGGGGCACAGAACAATCAAGTAGAATTTCCTTTGAAGGGAGAGGGTCATGTCCACAAGAGGGGGTGGTGCTTGGGCGGAGAAAAAGGGTGAGCCTGGGACCAGCCCCTTGGGCATTGGCATTGGACCACCATGGGCAGGTAAGGCTGTGCTTGGGGTCCCAGCAAACCAAAGATTGCAGCCCCCAAATACACACTTAAATTATTGGGGGTTTTAAGATTTTTTTTCAGAGCAGTTTTAAGTTCACAGCAAAACAGAGACCAGTACAAAGATTTTCTATATACCTCCTGCACCCCCCCTACAAAACCTCCCCCTTAGCAAAAGCCCCCATCAGATGGTACTTGTGCCACAGTCGGTGAACCCGCGTGGCTCCGTCATTATCACCCAAAGTCCATAATTTCACGAGGTGTACATTCTGTGGGGTTGGCAAATACGTAATGATACGTCCCCACTGTTACACTATCACACAGAGAAGTTCCACTGCACCCAAAATCCTCTGCGTTCTGCTTATTCATCTCTCCCCACCACAAAAATTGTTTTTGATATTTGAAAAAAAAAATCCTTAAAGTTGCTAGCCTGGAGAAATCAGCTTTTTGGTGGACTTCCTTATATAGTCATTTCTGGGTTTAGTGTCATTTTACTCTGGGTGACATGAGAAGGGCCTCATATTCTCTGAAATGGCTCCAAAACGTTTAACTCTGATCCTGTTCCTAATGCCGAGGGGGTGACCTCATCCTCAGAAATCCCAGGTTCAGCCCAATGAATTGGGAGCCCTGGGGAGCAGGAGGGAGGAGGCCGCACAGCACACAGGGCACCTGGCCTCATCTTTGCCCCTTACCAACCTGGGATGAGCCCCTCCCTTAGCTGGGCACACTTTCTCCTGCAACCTCTGGTTTCTGGGATTCTCAGTGTATGGTCCCAGAACCTGCAGCTTCAGTGCCACCTGGGAACAGGTTAGAAATGCAGCTCCCCAGCGGTTGAGCGCTGGGTTGCGAAGCTTCCCGCAGCCTCTGCGGCGCCGGTTCGATCCCCGGCTGCTCCCCGGCCACCGGAGGAGGGTCCCGCATGGCGCGCAGACCTCTCCTGCCGCCTGCTGCTCCCCTCAGCAGTGTACTTCGGTCCTTCTGCCTGCTCTGCTCCCCGCTCTGGCTCTGGTGAATTCTCTCACCCTCCCATGCTTCTGACTGTACCCAGTGCTTGTATAAATAAATAAATAAATCTTTAAAAAAAAAAAAAAAAGAAATGCAGCTCCCCACCCCCAATGATTGAAACAGCACCTCTAGATGGGACCCAGCAACCTGTTTTAATAAGCCTGGGGGTGATGGATTCAGCCCACTCAAGCTTGAGACCTCTGCTCTGGTGGAGCTTCATGCCAGTGCCAAGAGGGAGAGCTCTGACTCCATTTCCAGATGAGGAAACTGAGCTCATGAGATGAAGTCACTCGCCCAAGGTCATATAGCTAGTACCCCAATCCGGAGGGAATCTAGGCCTTTCTAGATGCCACAATATCACAGCAGGGGCTGACATTCAAATAGTTAACCCCCAGGTCTTCAGGAACTCTGACCAATCAGCTGATCTGGTCCAGGTTGCTCAAGCAACTAGAGCAAGCCTCAGGAGGCCATGAAGGGGTGGGGGGAGATATGGGGGGGTCAGTTATTATTAAACCTTTCGTTTCTAGACCTGGGGGAGGAGCACTCAGAACATTCAAAGCAACACCTGTTAGCAGTGGGTAGGGGGATAGGTCAATATTTCATTATCTGGTGCTTCTGTTCCCAGCAAGTACCAGCTGATCAGCCCCAGCACCAGCCCCTTTCTTAGAAAAAGAACTAGAACCAGCCAGAGGGTCTGGCACTGAATATAGCCCCTACAACAACAGCTTTGGCTGCGCACTGGAGTCATCTTGTGAAGAGTGATGCCTGGGTTTTACCTCCCTCCCTCCCTCTCTCCCCAGACATTCTGACTTAATTGGTCTGGGGTGCATCCTGGGCCTTGGGACTCTTTTTAAGGCCCATGATTCTCATAAACATCCAGGGCTGAGAACAGCAGTGATACAGGGCCCCTGAATCCTGTAAGAGATGCCAGATTAAGAACTCTTGGTTTGCATAAGCCCCTACGGCTGGGGACTTATAAAAACATACAGAGTCTCAAGAGGTTCTGATTCAGCAATCACTGAGGCCGGGAAGTGGCTGCTCCCACAGTTTAGAAATCAAGTGACAGGGACAACACCCCAAGGTCCTCAGTGACTGAGAGAGGGACTCAGAGATTCTACCCCCTCTCCCCCAACACACCCCCAACAGAGTTGAAGCAATTGAGTACATTTTGCCCGGAAGTATCCAGAACCAATTTCCGCAGTTCTTCCTTCCCCTGTGCTGCGGAGACATTGCTTCAAAGAACAAGCTCTGAAACAGAGCTCAAGACGCCTCCCAGGAGGGCCATTTTCTGGCTGCGCCTCTGCAGAGCCCCAGGCCTGCTCTGATTGCCTTTCTTCCCGTTAATCCTGGGACACCCTCATTTAGATGCGATCTGCATATATTTGCATATGAGTTCCAGCACCCCCTCCCTCCCCTGTGGCACGTTAGAGGAAAATAAAACTAATGTATTCACCGAGCCTGCTGAGATGTGTTGGAACCTCATGCAGTGCTGGGGCTTTGATACACCTGAAGGCAGCGCTCTGGCATGAAGGGTGGTGGTATTGTTATAGGACAGGGAGAGGGGCAGCCCAAGCCCCGGAACCTGCCCCTTTTCTGGGGACCACCCTGTTACAGTATCGTCTAGGTGTGGATGCTGTGGGGAGGCAGGCACAGAAAGCACGCACTAGAAATGTCCTGAGGTCTGGAACCAGTACTTCCAGTAGTCCTGTTCCCCGTGATCAGCAATGTGTGATTTCTCCAGGGGAAACTGAGGCAGCACCAACTCAGAGGACCAGGGGGCTCCCCAATTCAGGGGTGTGGGTGAGAGTCCCTCCCAGCTTCAGAAGGGGACTGGCTTGGAGACCACTGCTAAGGCTCTCCTAGCTCCATCCTGGGCTCCAGTCAAGGGGGTTGGAATCCAACAGAACGCATGTGAGATGTGCAACCTTGAGTAAATGATTTTCCCTCCCTGAACCTCAGTTTCTGCATCTCCATAATGGGAGTAACAAGCTCATTACATGGTGATGGGCTCGTGTCTTTTTTCAGTCACCCAGTAATCAGTTATCATTTCTAGGCTCCTTCCAAGGCTGGCAGGGAATCTGCTAATGGGTGAGTCTTGGGGTGTTCTGAAATCTCCACCCTCACAATAAACAGCCTCACAAGCTAATAACTCACTGTTCTGGGGTCAGGAATTTGGACGGAACATGACAAGCCTGTGTTCCTTCTCTGTGATGCTTGGGGCCACAGATGGGGGATTTAGCTGGGGGACTGGAGGGTCCAAGTGGGTTTCACTCACATTGTGGGCATATTAAGCATGATTTTATGTTCTATATTTTATGATGCTTTGACATGTTCGACCCTGTTGTCCCTGGGAGGCACTGCCCCCCCAAGGTGAGTTAATTCCTGTGGACAGCAGACGACTTGCCTGTGGGGGAAGAAAGAGTATTCCTTGGACATGCCAGCGAGGAATCCCAGGCCGTGCCTCCTAGCCTCCTCCTAGGCTTTTCTCCATCTCTTACAGCCTGGGACGCCATCTATCCCCATCCTAAATCACCCAGGTACAACCACAATAGCCCAGGACCTGAATTAGTCAAACTATCCAATCCTAAACCTGCCCAGTTTACCTACCTTTATTGGGAGGAACAACATCACCTGTTCCTTCCTACCAAAAACCATGACAAAGGCCTTGGTCCTTGCTACCTTACATTCCTTCTGCCTTCCCACAGCCTCTGGTGCTTCCCCCAGTGGCCCAAATGGCTTGGCGAGTGCCCTTCCCTGGGGAACTATAAGTAATAATGTGTCTTTTCAGCGGCAATTGTCTCCTGATCTGTTGGCCTTGCCATACCTGAATAACAGCAAAACTCCAGGTATATTTTAAACCATGGGGTCTTAGCAGGGTCAGCTGGAAGGCCAGGCTCCCCTGGAGACCTCTCTCTTCTCCACATGGTAGCTATGGAATAGCTCAAGTCTCCCACGGACCAAGGCAGAAGCTGCCAGCTCTGGAAGCCTGGACCTGGAGCTGATACTGCGTCATTTCCAGTGAATTCTATGGGTCAAAGCAGCCTCAGCCAGCCTATGTTGGCAGGGGGGTTGGTGAGCCCGCCTCTCTGTGGAAGGAGTATTGAAGACCATGCAGCCATCTCTAACCTTCTAGGGAAGGAGAGGCAGCATCCCACTGGAAACCTCCCCTCGGATGTCTGGAATACAGACCTGTGACTAGGCGTTAGCCACAGAGTGCTCCCACCAGAACTCTGGATCGTAGGAGACGGCTGCACTGATTCACAGCTGCAGGGGTGCAGGGAGCCCAGCAGCCCTGAGGCCTCACAGGCAGTGTCTGCGGCCTGTCCAGAGTTATGCACAGCTGGCCGGCCTCCCTGGCTTCCAGCTCACTTGCAAGCGTGTCCTTCACATCCCTGCTGGGAGTCTCCAGAAAACTACTTGCTTAAGTTATCCGGTTCAATTACTTGCAACCAAGGGCCCCAATTGACACAAGGACCATTTCTTCCTTTTCTGCAGCCTCCTAAGTATCTGGCTGTGATGGCAAGTACCACCAGCCTCATTTCCAAAAGCCTCCTGGATAGCACCGCCAGAAGGTCCCATAGGCACTTGCAGAGCAACGTGGTCCAAATCCACTCACTCCAGCCCTGCTCCTTCCTCAAGTCTCCTCCTCCCACTTCTATTCGTGGCACTCTCGCCTCCTGGTCTTCCCAATTTCCCAACCATCTGTGCATCATTCTCTAGTGCCCCTCTCCACTCTCATGTCATCTGAACACTTGACGACATGGGTGATCCTCTGAAGTCCACCCCCTCTGTACTAGCCAGCTAGGTCCCTAATAACAGTGTCCCATAGACAGGGCAGCTTGAACTACAGAAATTTATCTTCTCACTGTTTTGGAGGCTGGAAGTCCAAGATCAAGATGTCTACAGGATTTGTTTCTTCTGAGGCCTCTCTCCTGGCCTTGTCGATGGCCACATTCTCCCTGTGGCCTCACATGGTCTCTTGGGGCATCTGTGTGGTCTGATTTCCTCTCTTACAGGGACACCAACTGTGCTGGATTACGATCCACCCCAATAACCTCAGTTTAACTTAGTTACCTCTTTAAAGGTCTATTTCCAAATCCAGTCACATTCTCAAGTACGTGAGTTTGGACTTTAACCTATGCATTTGGGGGGCAGGACCCAGTTCAGCTCCTGACACCTTCCATCTTCACATTCTCACTGTTACTGCTTGAGCTTCAGCCCACCATGCCTCACCTATAACAATTGCTCAGCCCTCTAGTCCCAACACCCTGCTCCCGATCATCTTCTTGGTCAGCTGTCCCTGACTATGCTCAGGAAGCTTCCATGGCTCCCTAGTGCCTCCAGAATAAAATCTAAACTCCTTAACCTGATCAATAAGGCCCTTTACAACCTGGTTCCAAAATGGTTTTGCAATCTTCACTGCAACTAGGGCCCACAATGGTGATGTCTCCCAGTACCTTGCTATTCAAAAGATAATTCATGGACCTACCACATCAGCATCTCCTGAGAAACGCAGAATCTCAGGCAGACCCCAGACCTGCTGGCTCAGAATCTGCATTATCTGCACAAAGCCCAGGACTTTTGGATGCCCACTGTAGTTTGAAAGTCTACAGACACTGTGGTGTCCAGAGAGGGACACCCAGGAATAGGTCCTATGGCCACCTTGTTGGGCAGAAACGACTTTATCCTGATAGAACCATCCAGATCACAGGAGTCTGGGTGACACAGCAGATGACAATTCTGAACAAACAAACCAAGGAATCTGACTTCCCAAAGCTATTAAAATGCCTCACTCACAAGTATAAACAAATGCAAAGGTTGCTGGAGAAGGCTCCCTGATGGGAAAGGCAAGGTTCTCATCTCTCATTTCCATGCTGCAAACATTTATTGAGGCCCCGCTGAGTGCCAGGCTGGTGCTGAGTGTTGGGCCTATGGAATTAAAGGAGGTGAGAGCTTGTTTCTGTAGGAGCTCATAAGCCAGCACCGTGAGGCAGAGCCAGTGACAAGCATTCAATAACCAGTGTCATGCCAGAGCCCCCACCCCCCCAGCCTCCAACTCTATCCCTCTATCCCTGCACCCTCAATTCTGGCCTTTGGATTTTTGCACACTAAGTGTCCCCACCCTGAACCCTGCTCAAACGCTTCCCACGCTGCTTCTTCTCTGCCCTCCCCCTTTGCACACTAAATCTTATTCATCCTTTAAATTTCAGCTGAGATGTCATTCCTTCCAGGAAAATGCTGCTGACCATCCCAACTTGGGAAGGGGGTTTCTTCCACGTTCCCATTACCCCTCAACCCACCACTTCCCTTATTGTGGCATTCCTCAGAATTTCCTGTTTACTCTTCTATCTCTTTCCAAAGACTGAGATCATTATCAGGGCAAGTCCTTTCCCCACTATGTTCACTGTAGTCACAGGTATTTCTTAAGCATGGAAAATAATAAAAACAATAATAATAATAGTTGGCTTTTTTTTTTTTAGTTCATACTATGTGCTAGGAGGGGTCTTAAGTGTGTAGTATGGCATTGCTTCAAATGGCCAGCCACGTGGAAAAAATAAAGCTGTAGTTCTTCCTCATTTCAACCTCATTTCAAAATCAATTCCAGGTGGATGAAAATTTCAATTAAGAAGAAAAAACAGGGCTCCCTGGTGGCGCAGCAGTTGAGTGCTGTGTTGCGAGGCTGCTCTGCAGCACCGGTTCGATCCCTGGCCACCAGGCAAGAGTCCCACATGGCGCGCAGACCTCTCCTGCCGCCCGCTGCTCCCCTCAGCAGTGTACTTCGTCCTTCTGCCTGTTCTGCTCCCGCTCTGGCTCTGGTGAATTCTCTCTCCCTCCCGTGTTTCTGACTGTACCCAGTGCTTGTATAAATAAATAAATAAATCTTTAGAAGAAGAAAAAACATATGAGGCCTCCCTGGTGGTGCAAGGGGTTAAGTCTCAGCACTATCAAGCTATCAGCAGCCACTGTAGCATGAGTTCAATCCCCGGCTAGGGAGGAGACCCACCTGGCGCAGCAGACCTCTCCTGTCTCGCCCGCTGCTCCCCTCAGCAATGGATTTCAGTAGATCCGCCTGTTCTGCTCCCCACTTTGTCTCTGGTGAATCCTCTGACCACACACACCCCGCACCTCTGGCCTACAACCCAGCTGTTGTATGCATAAATAAATAAATCTTTAAAAAAAAAAAAAAAAAGAAAAACATCCCAAAAAGTCTATAAAAGACTGTGAGACAGGCCTCCCCGGTGGTGCAGCAGTTGAGCGCTGGGTTGCGAAGCTGCCCGCAGCCTCTGCAGCACCAGTTTGATCCCCGGCTGCTCCCCAGCCACTGGAGGAGGGTCCCACATGGCGCGCAGACCTCTCCTGCCGCCCGCTGCTCCCCTCAGCAGTGTACTTAGGTCCTTCTGCCTGCTCTGCTCCCCGCTCTGGCTCTGGTGAATTCTCTCACCCTCCCGCGCTTCTGACTGTACCCAGTGCTTGTACAAATAATAAATAAATAAATAATAATTAAAAAAAAAAGACTGTGAGACATTGTCCTTTTATAATCTTGAGGAGAAATTGCCTTTAATAAACACTGAAATCTCTAACTCTGTGCTTGGGTCTAGAGAGGAGGACAAGAGGAGGTGCTCAGGAATTCACACTGCTGAGGGTGAACTCACAAAGTGGTTCCCAGGTTGCAAGATTTCACTAACCCTTTCATAGTGTACGCTACTGGTTTGTAAACTTGAAAATGATTAAAATTTATGTTATGCAAATTTCACTTTGATGAAAATAAATAAGAATACAATTTTTAAAGGCAACTAAAAAAAAATCCAAATGCCTCAATAAACAAATGTTTGCAACCCAAAGAGGAAACAAAGAATTTATTTCCCTAATATACAAAGTTCTTACAAATCAATAAGACAATCTGGTATTGGTGAATCATGGAGCAACAGACAACCTCACATCACTGATAAGAGTAAATTGGTGTGAACTTTTGGGAATGTAATTTGGAAATACTTTAAGTGGATATAACATTGATCCAGAAATTTCACTGCTAAGATTTTTTTTCTTGCAGGTACTAAAAAAACGAGTTTTCATTGTACTATTAGCACATTCAAACCAACACACAGGTTCAAAGATGTTTATTGTTGCACTGTTCATAACAGTAAACAAACAACCTAAGTGCCATCAGTAGGGAACTGGCTAAATATGTTACACCCACAAGTAGAATCTTGCACAGTCATTAAAAAGAACAAGATGTATCTATAAGTGCTTG
>NW_023600993.1:97534556-97579461 GCF_014898055.3 Talpa occidentalis
GCACTCCCACCAACAGTGCAGGAGAGTTCCTTTTTCTCCACACCCTCGCCAACATTTGTTGTTGCTAGTTTTTTTAATATGTGCCATTCTCACTGGTGTAAGATGGTATCTCATGGTAGTTTTGATTTGCATTTCCCTGATGACAAGTGATGTTGAACATTTTTTCATATGCCTGTTGGCCATTCGCATTTCCTCTTCAGAGAAGTTTCTTTTTAGCTCTTCTGCCCATTTTTGACTGTATTATTTTCTTTGTTGTTGTTAAGTCTCATCAGCTCTTTGCAGATTTTTGTGATCAGTCCTTTATCATTAGTGTTGGGTGCAAAAATGTTCTCCCAGTTGGTGGGTTTCTCTTTGTTTTTGTTATTGTCTCTTTTGCTGTGCAGAAGCTCTTTAATTTGATGTAGTCCCAGCTGTTTATCTTTGCCTTCACTCTCACTGCTTTGGTGATGTGTCTGTAAAGATGTCTTTTATGTGCAAATCACGTAGCGTTTCGCCTATATTTCCTTCTATATATTTTATGGTTTCAGGTCTTATGTCTAGTTCTTTAATCCATTTGAGTTGATTTTTGTGTATGGTGTGAGGTAGTGGTCAAGCTTCATTCTTTTGCATGTAGCAACCCAGTTTTCCCAGCACCATTTATTGAACAAACTCTCTTTGCTCCAATGCATAGTCTTTGCTCCTTTGTCAAAGATTAGTTGACCATAAATCTGTGGGTTTATTTCTGGATTTTCTATTCGATTCCATTGGTCTGTATGTCTGTTCTTATTCCAATACCATGCAGTTTTGATGATTATGGCTTTGTAGTATAGTTTGAAGTCTGGGAGTGTGATGCCTCCATTCCCTTCTTTTTTTTTCAGGAGAGCTTTGGCTATTCGAGGTTTTTTGTGATTCCATATGAATTTCATCAATAATTGTTCTATTTCTTTGAAGAATGACATTGAAATTTTGATTGGAATAGCATTGAATCTGTATATTGCTTTTGGTAGGATGGCCATTTTAATAATGTTTATAATTCCAATCCATGAGCAGGGGATGTCTTTCCATTTCTTTGTGTCTTCTTCTATTTCTTTTAACAGTGTTTTATAGTTTTCTTTGTATAGGTCCTTTACCTCTTTTGTTAGATTTATTCCCAAATATTTGATTTTTTTTGTTTCAATAAAAAAAGGGATGTTTTTTTGATTTCTTCTTCTTCAGATTTTTTGTTTGTGTATAGGAAGGCTACTGACTTTTGCGTGTTGATTTTGTATCCTGCCACTTTACTGAACTGATTGATGAGTTGAATTAGTTTTTCTGTGGAGTTTTTGGGGTTCTCTATGTATATTATCATATCATCTGCAAAGAGTGATAGTTTGACTTCTTCTTTTCCTATTTGGATTCCTTGGATGTCTTTCTCTTGTCTTATTGCTCTGGCTAGGACTTCCAGTATTATATTGAAAAGCAGTGGTGAGAGTGGACATCCTTGTCTTGTTCCAGATCTTAATGGAATTGCTTTCAGCTTTTCACCATTGAGAATGATACTGGCTGTTGGCTTGTCATAGATGGCCTTTATGATGTTGAGGTACGTTCCTTGTATCCCAAGAATTTCAAGGGCTTTTATCATGAATGGGTGTTGCACTTTGTCGAAAGCTTTCTCAGCATCTATTGATATTATCATATGGTTTTTATATTTCTTTTTGTTGATGTGTTGGATAACGTTGATTGATTTTCGGATGTTAAACCATCCTTGTGTTCCAGGAATGAATCCTACTTGGTCGTGGTGAATTATCTTATGGATACATTGTTGGATTCTGATAGCTAAAATTTTATTGAGGATTTTTGCATCAGTGTTCATTAGGGAGATTGGCCTGTAGTTTTCCTTTTTTGTGTTGTCCTTGTTCGGTTTTGGTATTAGTGTAATGTTGGCTTCATAGAACGTGTTTGGTATTGTCCCTTCCTTCTCAATTTTTTGGAAGAGTTTGTGAAGGATAGGCACTAATTCATCTCTGAATGTTTGGTAGAATTCATTTGTAAATCCATCAGGTCCTGGGCTTTTGTTTTGGGGAGATTTTTGATTACCATTTCAATTTCGCTGCTTGTAATTGGTCTGTTTAGGTGTTCTATTTCTTCTTTATCTAGCTTTGGGTGATTGTAGAGTTGTAGGAATTTGTCCATCTCCTCTAGATTGTTAAACTTGTTTCCATATAACTCTTCATAGTAGTTACTGATTATTCTTTTGATTTCTGCTGTGTCCGTTGTGATTTCTCCTCTTTCATTAAGCTTGTCTGCTTTTGATAGCAAGGTTACACTGGCATCATAAAATGAGAGAAGTATTTCTTTTCCTGCTCGTTGAAAGTGTATACGTAAGGCTGAAGTTACCACTGCCTTGAGAATTTGTCTGATTTCATTTGCTGGACCATCTGGCACTGCTGCTTTCTTTGTTGGAATGTTTAAGCTACTGATCCCATTCTCTTGTTTTTTTTGTAGACATTTTTTCCTTGAGTCAAATATTTTTTACTTTATATTTTAGCAAAGAATTTGTCCTAGGTTTTTACCCGAAGGACACAGAAACATTAATTCCAAAGAGCACCTGCACCCCTATGTTTATAGCAGCACTATTTACAATAGCTAAGCTTTGGAAACGACCCAAATGCCCAAAAATAGATGACTGGATCAAGAAGATGTGGTGCATATACACTATGGAATATTACTCAGCAATCAAAAAAGATAAACACATGCAATTTGCAGCAAGATGGATGGAGCTAGAAGGGATCATGCTCAGCGAAATAAGCCAGAAAGAAAAAGAAAAATAGGGCCTCCCAGTGGCACAGTGGTTGAGCACTGGGCTGCTGCCCACAGCCTTTGCAGTGCCGGTTCAATCCCGGGCCGCCGGCGAGGGTCCCACATGGTGCGCAGACCTCTCCTGCCGCCCGCTGCTCCCTCAGCAGTGTACTTCGGTCCTTCTGCCTGCTCTGCTCCCCGCTCTGGCTCTGGTGAATTCTCTCACCCTCCCGCGCTTCTGACTGTACCCAGCGCTTGTATAAATTAATAAATAAATCTTAAAAAAAAAAAAAGAAAAAGAAAAATACCAGATGGTCTCACACATAGCAGGCATTTAGAAAACCTAAATAAGGGACCAGGAAAAAGACTAAAAAATACAAAGTAAAAATCAAAATCAACTAGCAACTATAAAACAGAGACACACTGGGGGTAGGCAGGGAGAGGAAGGATTAGGGTCAAAATAAGGGGGGGGTGCAATTGTATGGGGAATATAAACAAATGAAAATGCATACATTGTGCAAAAATGAAAAATGATGTAAGAATTATATAAAATATTAAAAAAATTTGTCCATATCCCATAAATGTCAAATTTATTTGTATAAAAGGATATTTAGTATGCTCATTTTATTCTTTTTAACGTGAAATAACTTCTATACTAGTTTGTAAAATAAATATGCATCTCATTAGTCTATTAATTACCAACTTCACACCCTCTAAATATAACTACTTCCCTAATTTCATAATGATCATGGCCTTGGTAGAAGAAAATCAGCAACCTCTAGGCACGGAGAGAGCCTACAGAGGCATATAATTCAGCCATAAAACAAAGCAAGTAATATTGGCTATGAAGATGCCAGGTGGATTTTGCCCATTTTTCCAAGCCCCTGTGCTGCTACCACTGGAAGAATCACCAATGGATAGTTTGACGAGTTCCATGAGCCACATTTGCCTTCAGGCTGGTCAGAGTTTTGTGAGAATTAATGCAGCTGAGTTCAGTAGTCCTTCCTTCCTGTGCTCCAATGAGGGGAGAGAGTTTCTATCAGTGAAAACACAGCTCAGTCACTTTTTCCCCAGTTAGGTCCCCCTCCCCCCACACTGTCTTGTATTAATTCCTTCTGCATAATATGACATCCTTACATTCTCATGCAGATTTAAAGGCGTTTTCTTTATATTTCTTTGGGAAGAAATGATCAAAGAAGAATAATCAAACTGTCTTCTTGAATTAAAACTCTCATTTTCATCATGTAGACGTATCAGGCAGTATCACCTAGTGACTAAGAAATTGGACTGAGTCAGCCTGCCTGGGTGCGTGTCCTGTTCTGTTCACTTCTTCGTTGTGCCAAGCAACTGGGGAGTGTTGCTTAATCTCTCCCTGCCTCAGTTTCTTTACTTTAAAATGGGGTAAAATAGGTGTAGCAGACCTCCCCTGTCTCGCCCCCTGCTCCCCTCAGCAGTGTATTTCAGTAGATCCACCTGTTCTGCTCCTCGCTCTGTCTTTGGTGAATCCTCTCCCCCAACACACACCTCTGGCCCGTACCCCAGTTCTTGTATGCATAAATAAATCAATCTTTAAAAAATTAAAATGGGGTAAAATCATACCCATTTATAGGTAATGTGGGGATTCAACATATTAAGATAAATTAAGGGTTTAGCAAAGTGCCTGGCATGAAGTCATTACTCTGTATCCTTGCTCCTTCCCCTGGTCCCATCAGGGGAAGGACTATTCAGAACTATTCTAGGGTATCCTGGAGATCATAAACTTGACTTCTTGCAGAATTAGTTATGATCATTATTATTCTCCTTTATGTCCTCACCTCTATCTATTCTTTCTGAATAATGTTATATTACTAGTCACAGAAGCCATATCTTTTCACTGCTTTCTGAATATATTAAATAGTTTTCTTCAATCCTCTGATTTCTATGGTAAATAATTTAAGAATCTATTTTCTCTCTGAGGATCCAGGTTTCATTCATTCAATAGCATTTTATTGTGTGCCTATTATCTACTTGGTACTCTTCTAAGTGCTTATAAGTACCAGTAAGCAAAACAGAAAAATAAATCATTATCTTTATAGTGTGTATTCTAGTGGGAGAAGACAGATGATAAAATACATAGTGAAATATGCATTGTGTCAAATGATAAACACTAAGGAGATACACGAAACAGGTAAAGGAATAAGGAATGTGGTTTTGGAAGCTTCCAATTGTTAATAGTTCAGTGAGAAAGAGCTCCCTGAAAGGCTACTTTTGACTTGGAGCAAGGACTTGGAGGATGTGAAGGAACTGTTTATCTGGGAGATCATCCCAGTTAGAGGGATGGCACATGCAAAGGTCCTGAGGCAGAGGCACAGCTGACATACTTGAGGAGAACAGTGTAATAAAGCAGAAATAGAAAGAGGTGAGGTCAGAGAGGCAACCAGAAGTGGAAGTTCAGTTCACATGGGACCTTGTGAGCCACTTGAAGGACTTGGACTTTAAATTTCAGTGGCATGAGACAATATTGGAGGGTTCTGAGCAGAGGGGCGATGATGTGATTTGCCTCATTTACAATGATCATTCTGGCTGCTTTACTGAGAAAAGGGTATGGGGCTATGGCAAACAGACCATTTAGGAAACCACTTCAATTAACAGACTAGAGACCAGGGTGCCTAGAACAAAAGAACAAGCAATCAAGGCTAAAAGAAATGGTGACAGTCTTGCTGTATACTGAAGGGTGAACCAAGAGAATGTGCCAATGGGGAATATGGGGACTCAGCAGGGCTGTTGCCTTGCACAAAGGAAGTGGGGGCCAATCACAGGGAACACAGGTGAAGCCTGTTGCCTGCAGTTGTGCAATTCAGGGACGCAAAATGCAATAGAAGTGAGGAATGAAAGCATTTGAAACACCAAAATAACTGGGAAGACAGAAAAAACTGGGAAGAGTGAGTAGCTGTGGCTGGAGGATGATCAGGAGGTTAGCGCTGGACATGTTTAATTCCAGAGGCTGATTAGTGATCCAGATGGACAGGCTGAGTAGGCAGTCGGATAGTAGACTCTGGAGGGCAGGGGAGAGGTCTGGTCTGGATACATCAATTGGGGAAATTATCAGCATATGGATGGATTTTAAAGTTATGAGACTAGAGGAAATAATTAGGGGAATGAGTGTGAATCAAGAGTTAGCAAACTATGCCTTTGGCCAAATTCAACCAGCTGCTTGTTTTGTAAATACTATTTTATTGGAACACTGCCCTATCCATTCACTCATATGGTCAGAGTGAATGGAGATTACAGAAGTATTACAGGTTATTTTAAAATGGACTCTTGCCTATGACTAGCAGAAATCTTGCACAGATCCCTGAATGTTTTTTTTTTTTTCCTACCTTTTTTTTCAGCCTTTATTAAAAAGTTGTTGGCCATGTCAGATACTGGCCACACACCATTTCATACAGCTCTTGGCACAGTAAGTTAAGTAATTTGCATTTAGAGATTATGTAGTACACCTGACAGAGGCTGGTGGCACTGTCATCCCTGTTTTACAGATGGGGACACCAGAGTGTACAGAAAGCAAATAATTTAACAGAGATTGCATAATAAAGTAATGAACGGAGCCTGGATGAAGCCCAGATCCCCTGTCTTCAATGCATTTTCTGAATCACCCCTTTCTTCATCATCTGGTAGATTTGTGGGTTCAGAAAGACTGGCAGGATGTCACACATCTATTAGCAGCAAAGCAAGGACATCTGAGGCCAGGTCAAGGACAGTTTTTACCACACTACCAACTCCATAGGTCAAGAAGTCCTTTTCAATGAACCAGACTTTCATTCTTTTGATTCAATTGGGTCTTTTTTGTTTTACTCTCTCTCATTGTGAAATGATTTATTGGGGTAAGATTCCTTTTTTTGTCTTATCTCCTAATTCTGTGTCACATTACCCTTCCATTCTTCTTTATAATTCTTTAATGAATCCACATAGTCCCTTTCCACAATTTCATTTTTTCTTCTATCTAACAGCATGGGACTTTCCATCCTTTTGACAGAGTTCTACAACAAAGGTTAATTACTTTATAATTTCATTCTCTTAAAAAAAAAGCACACTAAAATTGCTAATTTTAACCATGCTTCTTGTCAGTAGGTTCATATAAATTCACTGTAATTAAACCAGATGTTTTCTTGTGCCTTAAAGTCAGGTGGTAATTTAAGGGGAAATTTTCATTTCAACATAAAGGAGGACAGAGTGTTACCACGAGAAGTTTTCTCTTCTCCTCTTTTCTTCCCTCCATTTTTTTTTTTTTTTTTCTTTTTTTTTTTAATGGGACCCTCGCCAGCGGCCGGGGAACAAACCGGCGCTGCAGAAGCTGTGGGCAGCCTCACAGCCCAGTGCTCAACTGCTGTGCCACCAGGGGAGGCCCTCCCTCCATTTTCATATCTACAAAGTAGGGTCGGTGATGGTGGCAGTTGATGGTAGTTGTGAGAAGTGACAAGTCAACTTATGCTAAAGCACAAAGCCCTGAACAGTTAACACAAGTTTCCTTTCTAGTTTATCTTGTCTTGGCCATATTTTTTGTTCTCTCCATTCTAGGTAAAACATTTATTGGTTATTATTCATTTGTGAATCACCCCTTTTTTCATCATCTGGTAGACATGTGGGTTCTAAAAGACTGACAGGTTATCATACACCTGTTAGCAGCAAAGCAAGGACGTCTGAGCCTAGGTCAAGGGCAGTTTTTGTCACACTACCAAGTCCATAGGTCAAGAAGTCCTTTTCAATGAATCAGACTTTCATTATTTTGATAAAACTGGGTCTTTTGATTCAACAGAAGTAACTTAAGAAAAATCAAAATAATTTGAAAATGGTTTTAGAGGTCACATTACATTAGACTGCAAGTAAATCTTTTGGAGACAAGACCGATGTAGACAATTTCGATCTAATTACATATTCCAGTCTTGTTGGAAGATTTTTTTCCTACTGTATAAATTTTTACATCTGAAGACATCAAATTTATCTTTCAAATGGAACTTTACAGGGGCATGTTAGTAAATGTTTCACAACTAGCTATCCAGGAAAAGAAAGTGAAACAAAACACCAATGTATTTGTCAATTTCCATGGTGTAAATATCCCTATTGTGGCCCATTTCAACAAATGAATGTGATATTGCTGAACTCAAAGGTGGAAAGAGAGACTAATGACAAGCTCCAGCAAGACAGTATGGTTGGCTTTGTCTATAGGTAAAGTATTTTTATACATAGTCTCATCTCTTTAAACAACTCAAATAAAAAGGACCCTGTGACATTGGAAAGAGGCATGTGATGTCAAATAGTCAATCATTCATTCCTTCAACAAAGATGTAATTGTTCCAGCTAGATAATAAACATGTGTGTATACACACATATACACATATACACAACATGTGTACGCACATGTATGTATACAGATATATACACACATACACTGAGTGTTGTAGATGATAAGTGCTTCAGAAGAAAAAACTAAAAGCACAGAGGGTGCTGCTGAGGTTTTGGACAAGTACAGGATTTTATATGAAGATACTCAAGGAAAAAAATCACAATAAAGTTTTGGGATCTATTTGCTGGCCCTTCCATTTATTTGTTACTTGGTAATATTGGCCAAACTCCTTAAACTCTTTAGGTCTTAGAGTTCTCTTCCACATAACTACATACACAACAACATTTACACTCGATTATTTGTTGATTGTAAAACTGAAGAATAACAGCACAATACCTAGCTCATAGTGGGCATATGAAAACCATAATTGCATTTCTCTTTACCCTTTATAATATCTTAAATTCATCTTTGTGAACATCTAAAAACTTACTGTGTTCTAATTAAACGATGCCTTCAGAACCACTGAAAGACTCTGGATTGCATTGCTAAGTTTATACTTTTCCTCTAACTTTCCTCTTTTCTAGATTGTATATGTGATATCTTGTTACTATAAATATGCCTATCCTTAGCAATATGCATCCACCTCTAACTTCCAGTAACCTGAGAAATCAGATGTTTAGATTTTTAAAAATGCACTGAAAACATAGGTGCCCATTCCTGAGATGTCAGTCTTCCCTACAATTCAAGTATCATTATTATATTAAATAAATTAACATGAACTTTATGTGATTAATCATGTACAAGCTCAGTTATTTAATATATGTTACATGCTATTACACATTTTAAATAATTAAATTTTTATATAACTATTAAAAATTATATGAGAGCCTCCATTTTCTTATTATAAAACAGAAAAAATAGTAGTATTTGTTTTTTTAGGAATTTACCATGAAAATACATCTACACAAATAGCAAATAACATATGCAGAAAGCTACCTGTTGCAGTATTATTTATGGTAGAAAATAATAGAAACAAAATAACTGTCCACAGGACTCTGCTTAAATAAGCCATGGTATACCCATGATGAAGTCCCAACCCAAATAGCTATGGATATGGATAGCAAACATCTTTACAAACTGGTCTGGAGTGATTTCCAGGATGTATTAATGAATGAAAGTATGATAAAGAATATATCTATGATGTGATATTTTATATAAGAAATAACAGAAAAATAGTGTTTACTTTCTGCAAAACAAGCTATAGGAAAGTAAACTCAATGACTACAAAGGGTTATATTTCAGGTACAGAATGAAACTGCATGAAAGAGATAAACATGATAGCCATATATTCCTCTCAATGTGTCTTTCTATAGAGTTTTAACTTTTGAACCTGCAACTCCTTTGATGTTAAAAACAATAAAATTTAAAAAGATAGGGAAAAGGAAAACCTTAATACTGAAAGAAATGAACCTAATTGGATATCAACTTGATATTATAACCATACATAGACATGAACGAACTTTTGGACAGTATTTTGAGTGCTTAAAGGGAGAAGGGCTAAAAAGAATACCTTCAACCTAACTTAGCTTTCTGTTTTTTAAAAAAATATATTTATTTTACTTATTTATGCATACAAGAACTGGGGTGCAGGCCAGAAGTGGAGGGGGTGAGAGAAAGAGAGCGGGGAGCAGAACAGGCAGACTGACTGAAATACACCGCTGAGGGGAGCAGCAGGTGAGTCAGGAGAGGTCTGCCGCGCCATGTGGGTCAGCTCCCTGGCCAAGGATTGAATGCGTGTGCAGTGGCTACAGATAGCTTCATAGTGCTGAGACCTACCCCCTTGTGCCACCAGGGAGGTCCTTAGGTTTTTGTTTATTAGAGGGATTAGTACTACAACTCTGCAACTATTTTATGTGTACTGTGGGATGGAGCAAGTGAAAAAATATGCAGATATTGGTAGCCCAGCTTCTTTCTGTGGGAGAATGGAATGAGGACAAGTGCAGACGAATCCTGAGATGCTGGATTTGAACCAGTATGAGCTTATGATTTAAAACACAGTAATTATATTCCCCAGTTCTACCTCCTTGAAGGGCCTAAGGGCAATTGCATAGTGTTGAGCACCCCTAAGATGTCTATCTTAGTGCCAAAATATTAGTCCCCACTGAAAACCAGAAATCTTGGCTGATTTCAGGTCCAGGGTGGAGACATTACAAGGATAGTCTAAGAAGCAAGGGAGACTAATGAGGACATGTCTAAAGGACCTTGGAGCCATTTGAAGAGACTCTGCTAGTTCTAACTGAGAAAATTTGAGCACTGAAGAGAATAATAGTGATGAATTTTAATACATGAAGCCAAAAAAATGATCTACCAGTCAACAGGAACACTAAAAATGGGGAAGGGGTGAAAAGCAAAGATATGTAAAGAAGAATGCCAATTAATATGTGCAGATGGAAAAGCAGCCTGAAAAATGACTCTTTTGTGAAGACCAATGTGATAATTGACTCAGGTAAGAATTATCAAGAGGTGGTGACATCATTGGGTGAAAAGTTCTTGGAGAACAGGATACTGACATGACCTCAATGCCTTACTGCATAGATGAGCTCATTTATAATAAGAAAAGGGGACTGCATTACAAAGGGGTTGGGTGGTCCCCCACCTAAGCGACTGGCATCTTATCTGTGCATCACCAGTAAAGGGTCTCTGACATTATGTACCTCGTGACATGAGACAATGAGAAAAATATATCATCAATCCAGGTAGCACTTTTGTCAAAAATGTCTTGCATTCTGGTTTTTCAGATAAAATCAAGTTTAACATTATTAGAATCATCAATGTGGGCTGTCTATTTGATTATTTTAAAAGAAATGCTAAATTTCAGTGGCATGGTGGGTATGGAAGAGAACATCATTCTCCTAAGTGTTTTGCATGGTAAAGAGTACAGGGATTGGTCTGTCTTGATGTTCTTTTAGTAACAATAAAATATGCTTTTTAAATATATGCTATTTTCACATTATGTGTATCATACATAGATATGAAAAAGAAAATCTAGAAAAATATTAACTAGTATTAATGAAGGTGAAGGGTTTATAGATCTGGTTTGTAATAATCTTTCAATTGTTCTATAGCTTTGAAATAGTTTAGAAAAGAACCATGCGCATAAGTGTAGAATATTCTAGAACATTCCTGTCAGAGCCTAACACAGAGCAGCCCTCGGTAAATGGTAGCCAAAGGAAGATCACCATCAGGATTGTTTGCATCTGTTTTCTAGGCCTTAGATATTGGCAGTCGGGATCTTGGCTGTGTAAGTAACCAAGCCAACATTTGAGCTAAGGGATTTGAGGGAAAGGGAAAACAGAAGAACCTGTTTAGTCTCCTCTCACCAGCTGCTTCCCGGATGAAGCCACAGGATGCTGTGGCCATGAGCTTCTCTCACCAGCGTGAGTTAACTTCACTGGCCCTTAAAGACACTGAGATGCTGACATTACATATTCTCCAAATTCCCCAGAAGATAGTTCTGAAGTAAGAACAAAAACAGCTGGAGTCCAGTCAGCTCAATCTGAGTTGTTTTTTGGTTCCCTGAGGGGGGTTTCTGTTAACTGGAGCCATACTCCCTCCTCAGCTGGTTTTGAGGTGAACAAGTTCCCCAGGACACAGGAACTGTATTACTTCTTCTTTGGGAGGACAGAGCTCACCCAGGCACACAGAGAGGCCCACCTTCAGCAGGCAGGCCCTGAGGTGTGGGCTTGGAACAGCTGCATGGCTGAGGAGCCCTGTCTCGTATGTTAGTGCTTTTAATAGGATAATGTCCACACAGCTCCTTGGAGTAAGAACTGATATTTTATTAATGATGTTTAATTAAAATTTAATTTCAAAGCATTGCTGCTCTCACATCATATTGATAAAGACTTTTTGAGCCCCCCAAACCCCGCCCACCAGTAATGAGGAGAAGAAAGGGCTAGGTCAAGACAAGCCTTAAAGATGGGATTTGGGATTTGCTGGGGTACATGTGGGCAATCCTTACAAAGCAGCCCAAAGCAACCAGAGCATCCTGAGAACAAAGCTCCTGAGCTGCTCCTGGTCAGACCCTGTCACTCATCTTCTGAGTCCTGCATTTTCTAGCTGCTTCTCAGAAAAGGCACTGACCATATTGTCACTCTTTGAGTCTATGTCATGTTATCTACAAACAGTTAAGAGTGGAAGCCTAGTGCTCCAAAGAGGTTTCCTAGGGTAGATGCTGGGTTGCTTGTGCTAGAGGATCTTAGTCAATAATTATATATATTATATAATTATATATATTATAAACATACTTAGTCAATGTTGTATCTATATAATATGGTATCTACATTTATTGAAAACTTAAAATCTGTTGAGAAATATTCCAATTTTTTAATGCATCCTTTTAAAGAGAACAAAAATCTGTAAGGTAGGCACTATTATAAACTATTTTATAGATGAGGAAACCAAGGTTCTGAGAAGTTAAACAACTTGGGGACTCCCTGGTGGCGCAAGGGGTTAAGCATCAACACTATGAAGCTATCTACAACTATTGCACATGAGTTCAATCCTTGGTCAGGGAGCTACCCACATGGCACAGCAGACCTCTCCTGTCTTGTCCACTGCTCCCCTCAGCAGTGTATTTCAGTAGATCCACGTGCTCTGTTCCCCACTCTGTTTCTGGTGAATCCTCTCACACCCTGCACCTCTGGCCTGTACCCCAGTTCTTGTCTGCATAAATAAATAAATAAATAAATCTTGAAAAAAAAAAAAAAGAAGTTAAACAACTTGTCCCAGGCCTATTTGCTTGCCAAATCTGCCTTCTCAAACAAAGCTTTATTCTACCACTGGAGAGAGGGGCTGTATATATTTGAAGTAACAGATGTAGGGACAGATCTGGCATTTTTAGTAAAAACCAAAATCATGGCCACGGGCCCTGGGCCACAGAGAGAAGCCATGATGAAATGTCTGACACCCCTGCTGGAGGTTGGATGGACATAGTTCATGGGAAGCAGAAAACCAGATCACCTGGAGAGGTTGACCCAGTGGGAGCTGTGCCCACAGATGAGAGCTGTATTGCAATGCAGGAAGGAGGGGATCCAAGAACCCCACTGCTGCAACCTAGAAGCATAGTCTGCAGGGTTGGGAGTGAAGAGTGGCTATGAGGAGGCACTTAAAGGAGGTCAGTCAGGTTATATATAAAACTTCCAGTACAAAGAAGGACTCAGGAAATAAGAATGGGGGGACAAGTTGAGAAGAAGAGGCAGGTGCTCTTTCCTCTTGTTATTTGAGGATATTCCCCCCAAATAAAATATCTTGTTAGTGAAGTTCCTCATAATGCAGTGGGCAACTGAGAAGAAATACACAAGTTGGCTTGGGGCAATCAGGGAAAGCTTCCTGGAGGAAGTAGCAAGTGAGCAAAAAGGTGAAAGATTAACAGAGTATGTTCTATAAGCACAGAAGAAGAGGTCATTTCAGGCAGCAGAAACTGCGTGGGCTAGGACAGAGAAGCAGCAAAGGTAATGTGTTCTAGAAAGTACAGGAGGTTCTCCTAGAGTCTCAGGTTAAGTGGTGTGTTGGAAGATAAACTTCAGGAAGGAGGTTCATCAGAACCTTGTAGGAGTGAAGGCAGGAGAAATGAAGCTACCTGGGTTGACTTCAGGTCCCTTATTCTGAGTTACTAAACGCAGCTCTTGAGATGAGGACCACAGGGAGAGAAGTTAGTACAGAAGAGGAGAGAGGGGCTTGCTTTTGGATATTTTGGATTTGAGATAACCTGTAGGGCATTCAGCTGGTATTCAGTGGTCCCGGATGCATTCAGTGTGTGTGTTAAGTTCTTTATATGTATTTTCTGAGGTTAATTCTTACAGAAACCAGAATTTTTGACTTCTAAACTCAACATAAACAACAGCATCTACACCTCCCTTTCAGGAGATCTCCATGTGTTTAAACCTTAGGTATAGAAGGTGATAAGAAATGAAAAGAGGGATGGGGGTGTAAAGCTCAGACTTGAGTGTGTCTCAGGCAGAGCTGTCCTCGTCTATGGAAACAGTGCCCCCTGGAGTTGTGCAAAGCACAACCTGTGTGGTGCTTCATCCACCACCTTAGAAAAGAGGCAGATACACAGCGGGAGACTAAAAATGCAGGAAAAATAAAACCTTCAAAAATCACAAGTGTGGTCCCAGAGTGGGTCCAACATTCCCCCTCCCAAGTTCACTTGGCCCCTTGCTCACCGTCCTCCTCGGTCTGCACCACCAGCTCCTCACTCTCCATCCGGCCCTCGGGGTTGGACAGCAGCAGCCGCAGGCGGATGGTCATGAAGGGGCGCAGGCCCCGCAGGGTATAGTGGGAAGAGGTCTGGATCACCTCCTCGGCCTCGTACTGCTGCTGGTTGAACACGTACTGGTACTGCACCGTGAGGTTGTAGCTGTGGCAGCGCGTCACTGCGTAACCGAAGGGCTCCCACTGCAGGGTCAGCTGCCGGGCCCGGATGTCCACTATCTCCACGTTCTGTGGGCCGTGCACCGGGTCTGCAAGACACACGCAAGCTCTCTGAGGAGACAGGAAGGCAGGCAGGTGCCACCAAAACCCACAGGTGAGAGTCTTTACACGTATCTCCATTGCTCCACCACTGCCCTTGTGGCTTTTACCACATAGAGGATCATTTAATTATGCTTTATTTGTCACTAAACCAAACACCTTTTTCTGGCTGGAATACACGCATCTAGAAGAAAACTAAATGAAAGGGAAAAATGGAATCACTTGCCACAAATAAACATTATCCACAGAAATAAATGCAAAATGGTTACACTCTTAAAGCAGCATCAGGGACCAGCAAAAGTCATCTTGGGGACCACCAACAGCACCCAGCAACACCGGAGGGAGAGACTTATTTTTTTATTTACTTTTTAAATTTTTTTTTTTAGGGAGAGACTTATTTAGAAAGGTCCTGGGGTTCCGACGTGCCTGCTATTCAATCAGGCTGCATCCTTTCCCTTTTGGGGAATTGGCCCCTCTCTTCAGTCACCACCACCAAGGTGCACGGGCTGGAGACTAGGCCTCATGCTAGACATACCACACCCATCTGTCCAAATGGTCCCTGTGACCCATGGACCTGGCCTTGGATCCCCTGGCCCCCTTTAACTGACAACAGGACTGATTCCCCAGCCTCCTCTGAGGGCCCTCACTCCGTCCTCTTCTCTCCACTTTTCTCCAACAGGCCCTTCCAGGGACATCCGCAAGCAGATGTGAGCACGCCTTCTCAGGCCAGACCTGTCTCTCTCTCCCCAGACACCCACAGGTCACATGAGCTATGCCTTAGTATATTATGAATATTCTGTTTATACTGTATCCAGATTAAATAGATGCTTTTTACAAAACAGATTACAACAAACATTTTTAAACCCCCACCTGTGAAGCTCATTAAATAAGGTTCAGACACTTTTTACATAGAAATCTGCTGGGGGTTGACCTGCTTCTGGGGTCAGCATCTCTAGCTAGCGTAGGTTAGCACAGGCCAGCCACTAAGTCAGTGTATTATGCCCAATACGACCTGAAGGACTTTACCAAGTTATCATTTCTTTGGGCCTATTTCTTATTTCATTTTGTAAAATGGCGCTAATATTAGTAGCTAACTTCACCGGGAGGCAGGAGGGAGTTGAATGGGAGGTTGTTTGCAGAGCAGTTAGAGTTGCACCTGGAACTTTCTTTTACAGAAATAGGAAGTGTACTAGAAATAATAAGGCTCTGTATTTTGAAGAGTTTATAAGTAGCGGTACTGGGTAGCATCCTTATGTAAAATGACAGATTCTGTCATCTCTCCAGGTAAGGCTGCTTCCTTGTGGATGCGGCAATAAGCAGTGGAGGGGCTCTTGATGCCACTGAGCTGCCCGATCTGCCCTGATGTGGAAAATGTCCATGGATTGTTCCAGATCTCAACAAGGGACACACTTCAAAGCAGCCTCCATTGAGAGGCTCTCCCGACATGGAAGGGAGCCTGGCCAGCCAGCTCAGACCTGCTCACAGGCTGCTGGGGAGAGCCGGGGAGGGCGCTGTGCACACAGCCCAGGGAAAGGGAGCCAGCCTTGCCCACGGCTCTCTTGTGCCGTCTCCCTCCCCTGGGCAGTCAGTGACTTTTTCATTCTCCTATGGGTCACTGCGTCCTTACATATTCATCATTTTCTCTATGACAGCTCATTTTTAAAAACCATCTCTGCCCTCCAGAATGAAAGCTCTTTGAGGACACAGCTGCTTTCTGCTCATCCTCTGACCCATGACCAGCCCAGAGACCCACAAAGGAGGGCCTCAGTATTTTATCAGCTGAGTAGATGCCCTGTAAACCTCACCGGTGAGGAAGCACGGCTGGCCTTCCCCTAGAGGGAGGTGATGGCATGTTGGCATGAAACCACGCAGTGCGTGGCACAGCTGAAAGTGTTAAGTCATGCAGGTCCTGCACCTGATGTTTTCTCTGCCTCATGACACCACCAGGGGTGGTGACCAGGAAATGGACAGCAGCACAAATCATATCAAGGTCATGAGGAATCTGGGGACTCTCAACTATAGTCAGGCAGAGATGGCTTGACCTTCTGGTACAACCAGTGATCAGCTGACCACGGGCCTGTCTTCCCAGCCCTGGTCCCCAGCTGTAGAATTTTCCCAAGGCTCACCTGGGGAGGTGTGTCCATCAACACCTCCACTTCCTCCTCTTTTTTTTTTTTCTTTATCATGGAAGCCAAATTTAATACTAAAAGACAAAATTTTCTTTCTCATTGGCAGTCTTGATTATTACAAGTATTTTCACCATTTTATTTATTTTTTCTTTTTATTTATTAATTTTATTTATTTATTTTTATTTATTTTTTTTAATTAATAAATTTTATTTTTATATTCCCCATACAATTGCAATCCCCCCATTCTGACCCCAATCCCTCCCCTCCCGCCCCCCACCCCCCAAAAAGTCTCTGGTTCATAGTTTTTGTTGATTTTGATTTTCACTTTCTTATAGTTATTCATTTTCCTGGTCCCTTATTTAAGTTTTCTAGATCCCTGCTAGGAGTGAGACCATCCGGTATATTTTCTTTTTCTTTTTGGCTTATTTCACTGAGCATGATCCCTTCCAGCATCATCCATGTTGCTGCAAATTGCATGTGTTTATCTTTTTTGAATGCTGAGTAATATTCCATGGTGTATATGCACCACATCTTCTTGATCCAGTCATCTATTTTTGGGCATTTGGGGTGTTTCCAAAGCTTAGCTATTGTAAACAGTGCTGCTATAAACATAGGGGTGCAGGTGTTCTTTGGAATTGATGTTTCTGTGTTCTTTGGGTAAATACCTAGGAGTGGAATTGCTGGATCCTGTGGAAGCTCTATGTTATAGGCCCAGAAATCTCCACCACAGCTCTCCATAGTGGTTGGACCAGTTTGCACTCCCACCAACAGTGCAGAAGAGTTTCTTTTTCTCCACAACCTCGCCAACATTTGTTGTTGCTAGTTTTTTTAATATGTGCCATTCTCACTGGTTTAAGATGGTATCTCATGGTAGTTTTGATTTGCATTTCCCTGATGACAAGTGATGTTGAACATTTTTTCATATGCCTGTTGGCCATTCGCATTTCCTCTTCAGAGAAATTTCTTTTAGTTCCTCTGTCCATTTTTTGACTGGATTATTTTCTTTGTTGTTGTTGAGTCTCATCAGCTCTTTGCAGATTTTTTGTGATCAGTCCTTTATCATTAGTGTTGGGTGCAAAAATTCCTCCCAGTTGGTGGGGTTCTCTTTGTTTTTGTTATTGTCTCTTTTGCTGTGCAGAAGCTCTTTAATTTGATGTAGTCCCAGCTGTTGATCTTTGCCTTCACTATCACTGCTTTGGGTGAAGTGTCTGTAAAGATGTCTTTGATATGCAAATCACGTAGTGTTTCGCCTATGTTTCCTTCTATGTATTTTATGGTTTCAGGTCTTATGTCTAGTTCTTTAATCCATTTTGAGTTGATTTTTGTGTATGGTGTGAGGTAGTGGTCAAGCTTCATTCTTTTGCATGTCATGTAGCGACCCAGTTTTCCCAGCACCATTTATTGAACAAACTTTCTTTGCTCCAATGCATAGTCTTTGCTCCTTTGTCAAAGATTAGTTGACCATAAATCTGTGGGTTTATTTCTGGATTTTCTATTTCGATTCCATGGTCTGTATGTCTGTTCTTGTTCCAATACCATGCAGTTTTGATGATTGTGGCTTTGTAGTAGAGTTTGAAGTCTGGGAGTGTGATGCCTCCATTCCCTTCTTTTTTTTCAGGAGAGCTTTGGCTATTCGGGGTTTTTTGTGATTCCATATGAATTTCATCAATAATTGTTCTATTTCTTTGAAGAATGACATTGAAATTTTGATTGGAATAGCATTGAATCTGTATATTGCTTTTGGTAGGATGGCCATTTTAATAATGTTTATTCTTCCAATCCATGAGCAGGGGATGTCTTTCCATTTCTTTGTGTCTTCTTCTATTTCTTTTAACAGTGTTTTATAGTTTTCTTTGTATAGGTCCTTTACCTCTTTTGTTAGATTTATTCCCAAATATTTGATTTTTTTTGTTTCAATAAGAAAAGGGATGGTTTTTTTGATTTCTTCTTCTTCAGATTTATTGTTTGTGTATAGGAAGGCTACTGACTTTTGCGTGTTGATTTTGTATACTGCCACTTTACTGAACTGATTGATGAGTTGAATTAGTTTTTCTGTGGAGTTTTTGGGGTTCTCTATGTATATTATCATATCATCTGCAAAGAGTGATAGTTTGACTTCTTCTTTTCCTATTTGGATTCCTTGGATGTCTTTCTCTTGTCTTATTGTTCTGGCTAGGACTTCCAGTATTATATTGAAAAGCAGTGGTGAAAGTGGACATCCTTGTCTTGTTCCAGATCTTAATGGAATTGCTTTCAGCTTTTCACCATTGAGAATGATACTGGCTGTTGGCTTGTCATATATGGCCTTTATGATGTTGAGGTACGTTCCTTGTATCCCAAGAATTTCAAGGGCTTTTATCATGAATGGGTGTTGCACTTTGTCGAAAGCTTTCTCAGCATCTATTGATATTATCATATGGTTTTTATATTTCTTTTGTTGATGTGTTGGATAACGTTGATTGATTTTCGGATGTTAAACCATCCTTGTGTCCCTGGAATGAATCCTACTTGGTCGTGGTGAATTACCTTATGGATACACTGTTGGATTCTGATAGCTAAAATTTTATTGAGGATTTTTGCATCAGTGTTCATTAGGGAGATTGGCCTATAGTTTTCTTTTTTTGTGTTGTCCTTGTTCGGTTTTGGTATTAGTGTAATGTTGGCTTCGTAGAACGTGTTAGGTATTATACCTTCCTTCTCAATTTTTTGGAAGAGTTTGTGAAGGATAGGTACCAATTCGTCTCTGAATGTTTGGTAGAATTCATTTGTAAGTCCATCAGGTCCTGGGCTTTTAGTTTTGGGGAGGTTTTTGATTACCATTTCAATTTCGCTAATTGTAATTGGTCTGTTTAGGTGTTCTATTTCTTCTTTATCTAGCTTTGGGTGATTGTAGAGTTGTAGGAATTTGTCCATCTCCTCTAGATTGTTAAACTTGTTTCCATATAACTGTTCATAGTAGTTATTAATAATTCTTTTGATTTCTGCTGTGTCCGTTGTGATTTCTCCTCTTTCATTTATTATCCTATTTATTTGTGCTTTCTCCCTTTTTGCCCTTGTGAGCCTGGCAAGGGGTTTATCTATTTTATTTATTTTTCGAAGAACCAGCTCTTGGTTTCATTGATCTTTTGGATTGTTTTTTAGTTTCGATTTCATTTATTTCTGCTTTGGTTTTTATTATTTCTTTTCTTCTACTGGTTTTGGGGCCTTTTTGTTGTTCTTTTTCTAGATCTTTGAGTTTCGAGATTAGGTTGTTTCTTTGAGTTCTTTCTTGTTTCTTGATGTGAGCATCTATTGCTATATATTTTCCTCTTATTACTGCTTTTGCTGCATCCCATACATTTAGGAAATTGGTGTCCTCCTTGTCATTCAATTCAAAGAATTTTTTAATTTCTTCTTTTATCTCCTCGTTAGTCCAGTGGACTTCCAGTAGTGTGGGTTTCAATCTCCACGAGGTAGGAGAATACCTTGCCTTCTCTTTATGGTTTATTTCTAGTTTGATGCCTTCATGGTCAGAAAAGATGGTTGGTATGATTTCAATCTTGGTGTATCTGTTGATGTTTGTCTTGTGCCCCAGTATATGATCGATCCTAGAGAATGATCCGTGTGCGCTTGAGAAAAATGTATACTCAGATTTTTTTGGGTTTAGTGTTCTATATATGTCTGTTAAGCCTAAGCACTCTAGATCCTTATTTAGAGCTTTAGTGTCTTTACTTATTTTTTGTCTTGTTGATCTATCCATTGTTGATAGTGGTGTGTTGAAGTCTCCCACTACGTATGTGTTTTCTCTGATGTCTGTTTTCAGAGATGCCAATAGTTGTCTGATATATTTTGGTGCTCCTTCGTTTGGTGAATATATGTTAATGAGTGTTATTTCTTCTTGAAGTATTATCCCCTTGATCATAATGTAATGACCACTGGGGTCTCTTTTTATCTTTTTAAGTTTGAAATCTGTTTTATCTGATATGAGTATAGCTGTTCCTGCCTTCTTTTTTGGTCCATTTGCTTGTAGAATTGTTTTCCATCCTTTAACTTTGAGTCTATTTTTATCTTTTGCAGCTAAATGTGTTTCCTGGAGACAGCAAAAGGTTGGGTTTTGTTTCTTAATCCAGCCTGCAACTCTGTGTCTTTTTATTGGAGAGTTTTAGTCCATTTACATTTAGAGTTAGTATTGATATGTTAGCATCTGTATTTGCCATTTTGTTTGTCTTTCCTTTGATTTTATTTATTTATTCTTTTAATAACTTTCTTTGGCCTTCTTTTGTTGTTATTCGTCCCTCTGAGGTTCTGGCTTTAGGACTCCTTGTAGTATTTTTTGGAGTGGGGGTTTAGTCGCAATGAAATTCCGGAGTTTCTGTTTGTCTGGGAAGGTCCATATTCTTTCTTCAAAGAGGAAGGAGAGCTTTGCGGGATAGAGTATTCTTGGTTGGCATCTGTTTTCTTGGAGTCTGTTGACTATGTCCCTCCACTCTCTCCTTGCCCGTAGTGTTTCTTCAGAGAAGTCTGATGTCAGTCTGATTGGTTTCCCTTTGAATGTTATCTGTTTCTTCCCTCTTGTTAGTTTCATTATTTTTTCTTTGTCTTGGATTCTTGGGAGCTTTACTATTATGTGTCTTGCTGTATTTTTCCTTTCGTCATGGAAGTTTGGTGTTCTTCTTGCTTCTTGTATATCAATTTTCAGATCCTTCTTAGCGTTTGGGAAGTTCTCTTCAATTATATCCATGAATATTTTCTCTGTTCCTACATCTCTCTCCTCTCCTTCTGGGATTCCTATAACTCTTATATTTCCTTTCCTCATGGAGTCAGATAGTTCCCGAAGTCTTTCTTCGGTCTTTTTCCTTCGTACTTCTCCTTCCTTTTCTGTTTTAGTTCTTTTTATTTCTGTGTCTTCAAGAGTACTTATTCGTTCTTCCATTTCATCTATTCTGCTTTCACTGCTTTTCCCAGAGTTCTTTAGCGTCTCCATTAATTCTTTGATCTCCTGCATTTCTTTTACTTCCCTCTTTAGGGACTCAATTTCATTCTTCTGGTCATTAATTATTTTCCCCTTATCATTGTTTTCCTTTATGACTTCTGTCAGTTTTTTAATCACAGCAATTTTAAATTCTCTATCTGGAAGGCTCAGAAGTTCTTCCAAGTTACTGTCGTTGCAATCTGGTAGATGGTTTTCTTTTTGTGGTGTGCTATTTTGCTGAGGAGTTGCTGGGTTGCATGTTGTTTTTCTACTCCCTACTGCCTGTTTTCTAATTTGCCGTATTCCTTGTGACACTGTGTTGCTGGTACTGGCCGCATCTTGGGCGACCTTCCAGCTCACCACTGCTCAACTTCGCTGGGTTCACAAGTCTCCAGGCAAAGACAGGTCCCTGCTCTGTCTGGTGAGCCTTCTGCTGGGTTCACACAGTCTCCAGCAAGAAGAAATGCCAGAGTCCCTGCTCTGTCTGCTCTCTGGGCTGAACTGCCTAGAAGGTGCTGTGGGCAAGCCTCCCAGGTCTCAGCCTTCTGCTGGGTTCACAGTCTCCAGCAAGAAGGGTCCCTGCTGCAAAATGCCGGTGCCGGCGACGCGCTCCCCTGCACGCCCGGTCTGCCCCAGCGGTGGGTGCTGCTCCCCTCTGGGCTGGAACTGCAGGCTAGAAGGCGCCCAGCATGGGCAAGCCTCCCAGCTTACCTCTGTCTCCTTGGTGAGCCTTCTGCTGGTTCACACAGTCTCCAGCAAGAAAGATCCCTGCTGCAAAATGGCGATGCAGGAACAAGCTCCCCTGCACGCCCGGTCTGCCCCAGCGGTGGGTGCTGCTCCCCTCTGGGCTGGAACTGCAGGCTAGAAGGTGCCCGGTGTGGGCAAGCCTCCCAGCTTAACCTCTGTCTCCTCGGTGACCTTCTGCTGGGTTCACACAGTCTCCAGCAAGAAGGGTCCCTGCTGCAAAATGCCGGTGCCGGCGACGCGCTCCACTTCCTCCTCTTAAAGAAGGCATGGGCTGGGATGCCTTTTCAAAGGTTCTGGAACTTACAAACCTGCCTCTGAGCCAAGGAATCCCTACTACAGTGGGGAGGGTTAGGGCCTTGGGAGAGGTCCTGAGCAGCACAAGCCTGACTGTCCTCAGGCCATAGGGAACAGTGGCGCTGAAGCCAGACTCTGGCTCACTTGCAGGGTGACCTTGGCCAAGGGCACTTCATCTCTAAGCCTCCATTTCCTTGTCTATAAAGTGGAAATTATTGCACTAATCTCAGAGGGCTGCTAATGAGTATAAAATGAACTGTAAAGAGAGACAGAAAATTGCCTCTGCCTAACAGTGGGTATTCCTCTTAGAGAGAATTGTCTTTCTTGGAGAAATGCCTCAAGACACTTGTTTGAAGGAGAAGCTGCATGCCCAGGGTCTTGGGACAAGCAGTGCTAAACTTTCAGAGGAAGATAAAAATGGATTCATTGGGAGCTGGGACTGATAGGAGACGATGTGGGAAACAGGCAGGGTGGAGCGAAGCCCAACAAAACTCTTTTCCCTGTAACTCCTAGATCTTCAACAAGATCCTCAAAATACCACACACAAAAAAAGGATTTCCTGTGGGTTCGAGAAAGAGCTGAGATCTGCATGCCTTGGGTCAAAAAACATAAACAAAGAGAATGAATGCAAAGGAGACTCAGAAAATATGCCTGTGTGCATTGCTGAAACCATGACAGATAATTTTGTGGGTTCCCCAGGCTCGGATATTAAGAGGTTCAAGGAAATCTCAGTTTATGTCCAAAAGAAAAGATGACCTCTGGTGGTCTGGTAGGTCAGACACGTGTAGGTGAAAATGTTTTGTAAGTTGGAGGCTCTCATTCAAGAAAGGGAAACTGGCTATTTCCTAAATAGTGACTCCGGGCTAGGCACCTGCATGCTGGAAACTATACTCTGGCTGAGGAAGTTAAGGCCAGTGAGGGGAAGTGACTTACTGGGGGCTGAGTCCCCGGTTCTGGGCTCCTGCGGCACTTTGCACAGTTGTCCAGCCTGCTCAGCACTGGTCACGCCTTAGGAATTACTCATTTATCCATCACTCCTCCCAGGCTGCAAGGCACAGAGTCATGCTTGTTTCCTGGCTAGGGTCTGTCCAGGGCCCAGTTCCTGTTTGTCAAACTGAGAGGAACAGATGGTGACTTGTTCTCGGGAGCTGAACCCACCATACCCCCAACTCCACAGTCCCTGTTCCATCCCCCAGCATGTTACCTCGTCTTAGGGTGCACATATCTACTTTTGCATTCAAGCCAGAGAACAACCTGAAATCTGGCACAGCACGAACTAGGCTTCAAAGTCTGTGATGGAAGTTTTCATGCTTTTAATCTGACCCCCAACCCTCAGCTGCCAAGCACAGCTTCCGCGCTGGTAATTGTCTACAGCAGAGAAAGGCTCAGGTTTACATTTGGGTTGGTGCAAACAAGTTGGAAATTGCTGAGAAAGCCTTGTGTGTGCAGTGGAGATTGGTTTGTTGAATTTACATCCTCTGTGTAAATAAGTCCAAGCCTAGAGCTGGTGGTGTCTGCCTCGAGATAAGGTCTCATCCATATGGCCTTCTTAACAGCCTACAGGCCGGTGAAATGGCAAATAGTGGGAAGAGAGCAGGCGCCTGTCCAGGAAGCCAGAAAGTCATCCTCTCATGGAAAATCAGAGTGGCTTGGGCTCCAGGAGCACTTCCTCCCTGGTCTGCAGACCTGAGTCCTGCACATCACAGTCTACTTTGATCTTCCGCAGACACTCCTTCCCCTAGGGTAGGGTCAGTGGGCCCATGAGCCCACCTGATCCCTCTTCCCCTTTCAGACCAGATTCGGGTGCCCTACACTCCAAAATCTCCTGCCTTAGTGACCCTAAAACTCACTTTCAGGGCCTTCATGAACCCCTATCAAGGTCAGACCATACTCTATATGAGTGTAGCCCTAGGCCCAAGGGGTGACCAAAGGCTGGCTGGTGTGGACAAAGCTTGGACATGAGGACTGAGGTCTCTCTGTGGGGAGGGAGGGAGTTGAGTGAAGGGAGAAGGAGGGGGGCCACCATTTTCTGTACTCTTGGCCCAGAGACACTGTGTGCCTCCATGTTAGGGGCGAGGGGTGTGTAACTCATGTCTTCAAAAGCTTCTGCATTCCCATAGCTGCCTCTGCAAGGTAGGCTGGCCCTCCCAGCTCCGATGGTTTCTCCCCTTTCCACTTTCAGATCTTAAATCCCATTTCTTCCCTATGTACCTGAATCCAACCTGCACCTTGCACCCTCCCACCTCCAACTCCCTTCCTCATTTTCCTTGAACCCCACATTCCTAAAGCAACGTATTATATCCTGAAGACTTTGACACCCCCAAACTTTTGCCCGAGTTCTCTCTGCTCAGGATGGAACTTGCATATCCCTAGTCAAGACACCTAAGGTCCAGCTCCTTGTGACTTTCCCCAGAAACCTTCCCTACTGGGGCAGAATGAAGGACTCCTTCTGCTGTTTTCTTGAACACGTTAGCACCTCCTCCCACAGCCTTTATTAAATTGCAGGCTCACTGTTTATATGGTGGTTCAGGTTCACCTCCCCACTAATGTGTGAGCTCCTCGATCTCTGCATTTTTATAACTACAACATACAGCTGTTTAATAATTAATGAGTAAACATAGAAAGCAGGAGATGACTAAACCAGAATCAAGGTCCTAATATACAGTGAGGGAAAAGCAGTAAGTAAAGTGGTGGATCAAGTTCTTTTCACACTCCAATTGTTCGAGTAATCATGTGGTTAAGTCAGAATTTGAGATGTTTTGTTCTATCTGGACCCAGCCTCTGTCCCTGCTGTCAAAGGCACTAGCTGTAGACTTGCCTAATAACCTTAATCAAGGCAGAACATCTTATTAAAAAAGAAGCAGCAAAGCAGATTTCCAATTCATGAATTTTCTATGTATTCATCTTTGCATGTGGAGTTGGCTGTAACATATGTACTGTTCAAAGTTGAACCTAAATTGAGATAATTTGGGGCATGGGGCTGAAAATGTGGAGGTGGATAGCTTGTATGTAAAATTAATTTTTTATCCATTTGGAGATGCAATTTGAGTTCCTTTCAAATTAAATTGCAATGGAGTCCTAGGCAGCTGGAAACATTATTGCCGACATAATTTGATGCTGCAAGAGCAGTAATACATTGACAGATAGTTCGATGTGACCATTAATTTGCAATTTCTGCATGGAAATGATACACGAAGGGAAAAAAAGGTAAAAGGAACAAAATTAAATTCCATCTCCTTTCAACATCATACGAATCCACTCTCTTGCTTACTTTTCACCACCTCCTCTAATTTATTGCAGTCGTTTGGTGGATAGGAATTTGTGGAATGTTACCATGGGCATCTCATGAAGTCAGGTCAGGACACGATTTCAAACACTTCATTTGGGGGCTCTCATGCCTTCCAATCTAGGGTCACTGGCTCCTACCTGTCCTGACAACTAGACTCAGCTGAAATGTAAGTTTACTGAGAAGGTGGTGCAGTTGCCACTCCTACTGAAATTCCATTGAGAAGGTATTCATCTGTGTGCTCATTGGCTCATTCACTGATGAAAAAGACTTTTGGCCATGGAGGCATTAGGAGACTGTAAAAAGAACATTGGCTATGTCATCACCTGGACCTAAAGCAAGGCTCTCATCCCTGCTGTGACTATGCCTCGTTTTCCTCATGTGGAAAACTTGGCTGACACTGCCTTTCAGAGCTGTGAGGTGAAGTAAAGAGGACAGTGGATAGTACTTTACTCCTGGATGGCACCTGTCACAGCTGTATCCCCTCCAATACAGCCCCTACCTCCAGAAGGCAGGCAGGCAAGGGGAGGAATTGAGAGAGTATAGGGGTCCTGCAGGCTACTGTGGACCCCTGACCAGGTTCTCAATGTAGTTGGTTGCTGGTCTCACGTTTTAATAGATTATAGGTTCGAGTTAGCAAGTTTCCATTAATGCATGCTCAGATAGTGAGCACCTACTCATACCTTTCTACAAACACATATTGGCTTTCTGAGACAGGACTGGCATTGGGGGTTTAGGTGAATAAGAACACTTTTTTTTTCATTTATGCAAGAACTGGGTTACACTTTTTTTTCATTTATACAAGAACCGACCAAAGGTGTGGGGGGGTGAAAGGACTCACCAGAGACAGAGTTGGGAGCAGAACAGGTAGACCGACTGAAATACACAGCTGAGGGGAGTGCAATCAAGCCCACAACGCTCAGTGAAATCCCTGCAATCTTTCCTTACAGGTGATCTGGTAACTGTTTTGCAAGAAAAGTTCATTTAAGGCAGTTACGACAATATTCCTAGGTAGATGCTGACAAGCTCTTTTTATGGATAAAGATCTCAAGCTTCTTGTGTCAGACAAATCTCTGTTGCAACTATTCATCTCTGCTGTTGAAATGCAAAGGCAGACACAGACAATACACACATCAATGGCTGTGTTTCAATAGGTCTGTTTACAAAAACAGGCAGTGGAGATCATGGGCAGTACTTTACCTACACCTACTCTAGGGGCAATAAAATTATCATTATAATCACGTCAGGCAAATAAAGGAATCCTTATTTAGTGGGTGACACTGGATCATTCAGGAATCAAGACTTGAAAACCATTCCTACAGTAAGAGGATAGAGGTCTTCCTGGTTTCTCCTTCATTATGTACAGCTGGAGAGTGCTTTAAAATATTTTGGTCAGCCCACATATTTGAATACCTTCTGTTATGCAACAAGTGCCAGATCTCAATCACAACAACAAATTTCTGGCATTTAATATGGTACTTAACAAAATAAAGTTTGTTGACCAAGACACAGTATTAAGAGTAACTGGACAGTGTATTGTTGCCCAGGAGAAGGAATTTTAAGTGGAATACCAGAGAGCCCTCCTTGCTTCATCAGTTCTTGATTGGAAGGCTGGCAGCAATGGATTACAGCTTAACCTATAACTTACCCACAACATTCCACTGTTAAGTATTTCAGATTAAACCAACAACACCTCAAAGCAGAGTTTAGAGATCAAGAAGGCTATGCTGAAGCAGGGCAATGAATGGATAGGATGGAATCAAGTGAAGGTACAAGGTGTGGGAGGGACAGAGGGTAAGAGAAGGTTAAATCCAAGACAAATGAGGCATCACATTTAAAGTCCAAGATACAAGAACACATGGACATCAAGATGCTGGTTCTGGAAAGGACAGGCCACGAGAGGAGCAATCTCCCACCTTCCAACATAAACACACACACTTACATAGTGACGGGCTAGGCCAGTCTGGAAGTTTTGGTTCCTCCTACCATTCCTACGAATAGCAACTAAGGTGGTTATAACTGCATGACACATGTATTCTTTGAAGAAATAAAGCACTGGACACATTCATTCTTTAAATAAATATTTTTGAGTTCCAACCATGTGTCAGGCAGTATGGTAGATATAGAAGTGAACCAAACAGACAAAAATCCTTTCTGCCCTAGTCAAGTGAGGATGGGGTTAAATTATATATGAGCTAAATCAGAAGATTATATAGAATGTCACATGGCAATGGTGCTATAGAGAAAAATCAAGCAGGGAGATCAGGGGTTTGGGAGAGTCTTGGGCCTAAAATTTGACTACTTTGATTTCAGGTCTCCCATCAGCTCCTTGATCTTTCTTTCTTCTTCTTTTTTTAATATTTATTCATTTATGCATACAAGAGCTGGGGCACAGGCCAGAGATGTAGGGGGCGAGGGGACTCACCAGAGACAGAGTGGGGAACAGAACAGGCAGACTGACTGAAATACACTGCTGAGGGGAGCAGCGGGCAAGTCAGGAGAGGTCTGCTGCACCATGTGGGTAGCTCCCTGGCCGGCCGGGGATGGAACTTGTGCTGCAGAGGCTTCAGATTGCCCCCCAGTGTGGTGCTTAACCCCTTGCACCACCAGGAGGCCCTCCTTGATCTTTCTTTTTCTTTTCTCTCCATTTACACTAAAGTTCTTACTCTTTTCATAAACATGGTTGAGCCTGAAATAGTCATTGAACACCTATGGGGTGGCAAGCTAGCTGCCAGGGACATAAACAAAAATAGATATGATTCCTGCCTCTTTTGAGTTTAAAATCTGGTGGGGGAAACAGACCGAAACAACCATAATAGCGATCAAACATGTGACCCGACAAAGTTGCACATTGTAATAAGTGTTTTTGAAGGGAATAGAGAAAGGCTAAGCTGGATGAAAATGGCAAGCAAGGCCTTTAGGGATGGCGGATAGGGAAGATGCGGCAAAGGATGACATTCTGATGGAAAGTTGTTGCTCTCTCCTCCTCTCTCTATTCTCACCTTTCTCCCAGCTTCCACTCATTCTTTGAGTCTCAGTTGATCTGAAATCTCATTTGATTAAAAGAAAAAAACCTTGTTGCAATTGTTTATTTCACCCAGAGTTGGCCTAGGGGGGCTGCTGCATGAGTGAATTTCACTGAAAGACAAGAAAGGCTCAGTGAGGGTAGTTTCACTAGCTCTATCGCACAGGCTCTACCGTGGGACAGTTTGGGGTGTAGATGGGGAAGCAAGAAGGAGATACAGCTTAAGTTCAAGAGGTAACCTGTGGGCTGGAATCAAGGATCTTGGGTCTGGAGCAAGTCATAGAGCTGTAACCCATGTGCTCTGGGCTGACTATTAAGCCACTGCCTCCGGATCCCAATACTCCTCTGTACCCCACTTTGTGATGCTGGGGCAGGGTTTCAACAAGCCACACCCCTGCTCCACCACCTGGCTCCACACACCCACACCTGACTCCACACCTGTCACACCTGGCTCCATGACAGTCTGTCAGTAGGGGGCAGCTGAGGAGCCAGTCAGAGGAGGAAAAGATGGTGTCCTGTTCCTGAGGGTGTGGCCCTCGGTGTCACTTCTTCACCCCGAGAAGTTCATTCTGCCATAGCAATTGGAGGGAGTCTGCAGATTCTCCAACACTGTAGACTCGACCTCACCGCGTCACCTCAGAGACACCAGCACCAACCAGCGGTGGCTTCCTCTTCCCACCTTTCAAAAGTTTGCAATTCCAGTCTGCTCTCCTTGTTCTATCCAGCAGAATCTGTTTCCCACAATACCTGCCTGTTCTCTTTTTCCCTTTTCTGTTTCCTGGCCAATTCTTTACATCTATTTAGCCAGAGTTTTCACACTTTCTGGGTTCACGGTGTCCTTGGTGTTTGGTAATTTTCTCTGAGTTCCTAATCAAAGAAATAACTAACATTTTCATTTATTAATCAGTCCAAACAACTTAATAAGTATTTATATCCTAGCAACTTAATAGTGGTTTGAGAAAACACTACACACAAATCCAAAGGAAAAAAATATTTTAATTTCATTCTGAAATAATCTCAATTACTCACTAATGGGATGCAGCATGTGCTGAGCTCCGAGCAACTCAGGCTGTGGATTCAGATCAGACACCCACACGGGCAGCTCGGTGTGGACTTCTGTGCAACACTTTCTTTTCATCACAACGACTGCCAGGAGTCCAGCTTTGCAAGATATGATGTCATTGCAAGGTGTATGGCCTGATGTCATGTTGAAACTGTGGAGCGCCCTTAGTAGTTCGTACTGTGCCTGTCGGATGACTGTGTTTCTCCTGCTGATTTAAACTTAAAGGTCAAAATACTCTCATGTGGCGCCTTCAGAGTTCACTGTGATGTCCTGGGCTGCCTCGGCACAGCGTGAGAACTATGACAGCCAACAGTTCTTCACGGACAAGCCTCTGTGCAAGTGAGTGGCACAATATATCTCCTAACTAGACCCTGACTGACGCAGGATCCCACTGCCTGAATGTCACGGACACTCCATAGCCCCATCCTTCCTCTCCCCACCCCCTTCTGCTGGGCACCTCCTCTCCACAAACCTGACATGCTGGGTGCCCCACTTTTACTCCCAGTCCCAGCTGAGGCCCCTGCGTCTCCCTCTCTGTCCATCCAGATGCAGATACCTGGGCTGCTGTTGCTGGGTGGGGCCCAAGGTGGCCAGAGGCACCCCCTGCCAAGCACCCCTAGCCACACTGACTGCTCAGGGGCTCCAATGCCACAAAGCGTTAAATGGACACAGGCGCAAGCGTGCAGCCTGGAAATAAAAGCTTCAGAATGTTTAAAAATTACTTTTGTGGCAGAGGAAATCAGGTTGGAAAGAGAGAAGCAATTTCTAAATTACATGGTTTCAGTTTCCAGAGAAAGGCAAAGAGTTTCGGGGTTAGGGGTGGGGGGAGAGGAAAAGGTGAGCCTGGAACATCTTCTGGGCTCCGATTCAATTCACACTTAATTCATGGCAAGTCTCCTGGTCTATTAAAAAAAAAAAAAAACGGGAAGAAAAAAACTGGAGAAGGAATAAAACCTGAAACATCTCTAAAGTTCAAAAGCCACACTGTGCTGGGGCCGGGAAGGTAGGAAACATCTAGAACACTCCCTTCTCCTTGGCAAACACTGTCTGGCTGTGAGCAGTGTGGGCACTGGACTGGGAAAGGGTGTTCAGTGCAGCTAATCTGTTATCCCTGTGACGCTGGTGAGAAGCCACATGTAAATCAAATCATCTCTAGAATATGTGAAACAAACAAAAAATAAATAAAGGTCATCTCTCCCGACCAGACTCTGCAGGTCCTTCTTGTGGAATTAGGACCCCCTCCCTTCCAGCACTGGGGCTTTTAGTGTAGCGGCTGCTCGCAGCTGAGAACCCCCACCCCAGGACAGTCCTGATCTCCCAAGAAATCGCATTAATCTATAGACACCACTCAGGACTGCTGGACCTTGAAGAGCCCTGCTGTGTCAGCAGCCCCAGAAATGCCTACCAAGCTTTTTTATGATGTCTAAAGCTTTATTCTTTTGAAATGTACAAGAGTATCATTAAATTGAAGGGAACTTTTCAAACAAAAGCCAGTCAGTGACAGGAGGCTTATTCTGCACTGAGTCTCATTGGGGACTTACTTGGGCAATAAGAAAAGGCGTATGACAAAGTGATCTCTGTCACCTTGTGGCAAAACACCAAGAAGTAAAGCCCCATAGATGAGAAAGCACAGTGGAACTAGCCTGGTGGTTAGAAGATCCATTTACCCTCTGATGATCTGCTCTGCCATTTGGGGAGCATTCTCTGACTCGCTGGGTAGATCTCTATAAAGATGACCAGCTAAGACATCTACAGCGTGGTTCTGGGCAGACCCCTCCAACAGGAGCCACCCCCTGGCCGTGATGTTGAGACACACAACACAGCACAGCTCCTACTGAGGCCACCCGGGATGTTCCTTCAAATCAGAACCGTGAGACGCCCCATGTTGGCAGCCCCCTAAAGCTGCCCCTGCAAACATGAGCTTTTCCTTTTGGCTCCCGTCATGAGGTCCCATCCCAATTTTCATCTCCCCTCCCTCTGTGAACAGTGCTGACAGGTGCCACACCTGTCATTCTTCTTCTCTCCTGCCCTTCAATACTTACGTGCCAACAGGAGACCTTGAAAAAATAATTTCACCCTTTCTAAGCAATGGTTTTATAAAAGGTAAAGTGGACCAATGATCGAAATCATTGAATCCTCCTGTGATCCTATGAACTTTGGAGTCTTGTGAGGTTGAAGTAAATGAAATGATATGTGCACCTGCATTAGTGGGATATTGCTGGGTAACAGATCACCCCCAAAGTCACTGGTATACAAGCAGAGCTCATGCATCTGCTTGTCTGGCAGCAGCTGCTGCAGCCTGTGTACCATCCCTGTGTTTATTCCAGGGTCCAGGCTAAGGGGCAGCTCTTGCTCAGGGTGTTCTTTCTACCATGGATGCACCGAGGCCAGGTCAACCCATGCACAAGCTCCTAAGGCCTCACATACATCAGGTCTACTAATACTGTATGGTCAAAGCAAATTGCTGGGGCAAGTCCCATATCAGTGGGGCTGCTCCACCCACGTGGAGAGGTGGGGGAGGGGCAGTGAGTACTTGCTGAATGATAACCTGAACTATCACAGATAAACCTGAGCTTATATTTTGGTTAATTAGCCAGTAGCGCTTCCTCAAGCAGGCTTGGTTTCCTGTAGGAAGAAAGTCTGATTTTTAATCAGGTATCCAGGGATCCAGAAGCTTCTGCTAGTAAACAGACCTGGAGAAGGCACCCTGGCATTTGAAGTCCTTCTCACTCTCAATATGAACCTCTGTCCCACCAGCCAAACTGTCCTCACCTCCCAAATTCTGTCTCAGGTCATATACCCCTCCACAAACCCTCCTACCTTCTGTCCCAATCACAACTCCTGTGATAGGAAAAACGCCCCACTCCCAACCCCATAAGATGTCCACATCCCAATATCCAGAACCTGAGAATATGTTATCTTATATGGCAAATTAAACAAAGATGTGACTAAGTTAAGGGTCTTGAAATTAAAGATTTTACTGGATTGTGTGGCTGGATTCACAAGTGTTCTTATAAGAGAAAAGCAAACCAAAAGGAGAGAGAATGCTATGCTACTGGCTTTGAAGAGAGAGGAAGTGTCCATAAGCTAAGGGATGCAGGGAGCTTCCAGAAACCAGAAACAGCAGGGAAATAGCTTCTCCCCAGCAGCTTACAAAAGAACACTGCCCTGCAGACCAGCTGTAGACTTCTGACCCCAGAACTCATTTCCCTCTCTTGCTCCCAGTAAAACAGGCAATTTTAAGAATTACTTGTCCAGGGTCTCCCAGGTGGTGCAAGGAGTTAGGAGCAACTCTATGAAGCTGTCCACAGCCTCTGCAGCATGAGTTTGATACCCGGCCAGGGAGCTACCCACAGGGCACAGCAGACCTCTCCTGTCTTGCCCGCTGCTACCCTCAGTAGTGCATTTCAGCCAATCCACCTGTTCTGCTCCCCACTCTGTCTCTGGTGAATCCTCTCACCCCCAACACCTCTGGCCTGTACCCCAGTTCTTGTATGCATAAATCAAGCAATCTTAAACACACACAGCATGCACGCACGCACCCATGCACAAAGAATTCCTTGTCCAATCCTCGGTTACAAAGTAGTTCTGCAGTATCCTCTGCTGACTTGATAGATTTATATTTTACATTGACACTGTAAGCCTTCTGGAGTTCTTTACTTTGGTAGGAAGTGAAAAGGTTGTTCTAAAAACATTTATCAGTGAGTGTGCCCAGTTGATTTCTAGAGTCATCTTTTTCACAACTGAGTTTCTAATAAGCAGGGCTAACTTCTGAGCTCTCAATCCTTTTCTGTTGGCCCATTTGCCTGCTGTACACAAATGCCACTGCCTCTATAATTGTGGCATTATAGTACACATGCCTTATATGGTAGGCAAGTTGTCCTTGTAAAAGTCCCTCTTCAATATTCACTGGTAACGATGGATTTTTATTCCTCTATATACTTTCAGAGAAAGGTTATCAAGCTCCTTAAAAATCTGATTTTTATTGACATTACATTAAATTTACAGATAAATTTGGGGTGAATTTTTATTTGTGTAATAATATCACCCATCCATGAGCATGGATTGCTTCTCCATTTATTTATCTCTCCTTTCAAATCTTTCAATAGTTTCAAAGTTTTCTCCACTGAGATTTTTGCATATTCTTGGGCTAGTTAAATTCTAAATATTTGAAGATGTGTATTACAATTGTTTTAAATTAGATTTTCTAGTTTATTATTGATGGTGTACAGGCTTACTATTGATTTTTGTCCTTACATCTGACAACTTTATTGGACTTTCTTATTATTTCTCACAATTCTATTTTATTTTCTAAGAGGATTATCATATCATCTACCATGAGTTTTATTTCTTTCTTTCCTATTCTTACATGCTTTATTTCTTTTTCTTTCCCTTCTTTCCCTTAAGTGTGGGCCAGACCTCCAGTGCTGTTACATAGAATCTGTAACTTGGCATTATTGTCTTCCAGATCTAAAAAGGAACATATCTAAATTTTGTACATTAAGTATACCATTTTTTGTAGGATTTGGCTTCCAAACTCTGGCCTATTATAAAAGTTTTCCTTTTTGATTAAAGAATTTTAAAAAATCCTAAATTGGTGACAAACTTTATCAAATAAATTGACATAATCATATGATCTTATCTTTTATTCTTTAGTATATTAATATAGTAAATTGCACTAATATTGAAACAAACTTGTTCCTGGAATAAATCTCACAAGAACATGATTATTATTTTATTGGATTCATGATCTAATATTTAAGATGCTTTTTCCTATATATTCACATATGAAATGGATCTACACTTTTCTTTTTCTTGTTTTCTTATCTTATCTTGGTATCAAGATTCCAGTCATTTCACAAAAGGAGCCAAAAGTTATTTTTTCACATTTTCTAGATCTTATCTACATCAGCAAGTAGTCATTAAAAGTTCAGTAGAATTTACATTTAAAAATAATTAATACAAAGTGAAAATCAAAATCAACAAGCAACTATAAACCAGAGACACCCTACGTGGGGTGGGGTGAAGAGGAAGGATTAGAGTCAAAATAAGAGGGGGTACAATTATGGGGAATATAACCAAAATGAAAATGCATACATTGTGAAAAATGAAAAATGAAAAATGATGTAAGAATTATATAAAATATTTTAAAAAATAAAAATAATTGATTGAAATTTAACATGTACGTTTAAGGTGTATGATATGTTAACTTGCTCCACTGACATATTGTCATGTGATTATCACTGAACTATTCAACCTTGGAGACTTGGTGTTTTTGAGGAATAAGAAGTCAACTGCCATTTTAATTTCCATAACCTTACTGGTTCATTTCAATATTCTTTCTCCTAATGCTAATATTATCATTTCATGGTTTTAATAATTGTGTTTAATTTAGTAGGGCACTGTTCATTATAGTCTTACTTTTAATATTTGTGTTTATTGCATCTTCACTTTTTATTATTTTCTTTTTAGTAAAACTAACATCTCAAATAACTTTAATAGAATCTCTTATGCAGAAAATTGACATTGGCATCACCCAGAGTTTGTTAACTCCTTACACACCTATGCATTTGAGTGTATATGTTTAATTTTACCCAATTTTATTATGTGCATAGCTTCATGTAAAGACCACTACAATCAAGATATTGGACTCCCATCAAAGGCTCCTTCACCTACTCCTCTTCTCTTGATCATCTGAAAGCCCTGCAACCACTCTGTTCTCTACAATTTTATGACTTTAAGAATGTTATGCTCATGAAATCTTTGAGGGTATTTTTCTTTCACTCTACACAATTTCCTTGAGGTTCATCCAGTTTGCTCTTTTTTATTGCTGAGTCATCTTTTAGGGTATGGGTAATGTACAATTTGTTTAAATAGTCACCCACTGAAAGACATCTGGGGAGTTTCCAGTTTGGGGTTATCATGAACATATCTGCTATAAACATTCATGTACAAGTCTCCGTGAACATAAATTTTCATTTCTCAGGGATAAAAGCCTAAGAGAGCAATTTACTGGATCATATGGTAATTTCATTTTTCATTTTAAAATAAACTGACACATGATTTTCCAGAGTGATTGGACCATTTTACATTCCACAAGTAGTGTAGGAAAGATCCAATTTTCTTTACATTCCCACCATAGTTAGTGCTATCACTATCCCTGTATTAGCTATTCAGGCGGGTGTACACTGATGTCTGGTAGTTTTAATGTGAATTTCCCTAGTGGCTAATGATATTGAACATCTTTTCATGAGATTTTTGCCACCATTTGTTTTTAACTTTTGTTTCCTAGTACATGCATGCATAGCATCGGATTTCCCTTGAAGTATTGTTTCAGCTCTAGTGTTCTACGCTATAGAATGCTTCATTTTCATTATTGTTCACTTCCTGATTTCTTTTATGATTTCCCTTTACACCCAAGAGTTAATTAGTAATATTTTATTTAGTTTTCAAGAGCTGTTTTAAAAGCTGTCCTTTTGCTATTAATGCTTAATTTTATTGTATAACAGTTGGGGAACATGGTCGGCGTGATATGGGTTCTTTAGACTGTAATTGGGATTTTTTTATTGGCCTACCACCTACTCTATTTGTGAATATTTTGTGTGTGCGCAATAAATATGTTTTATTTGTTTGGAATGTAGAGTTGTATAAGTTAAAATTAATATTAATTTTTTTCAATATTTTAATAAGCTTGAGCCCATAAGTTATATTTTTTCACATCTTCAACATCTCTGCTTACTTTTTGTCTACTAGGTATTATTCCATTTAAATAGACTGATCTCCTAGTTTGGTCATTAACTTGCTTCCACCTTGAGTGATCACATATTTGAGGAACTTTTTTTTTTTATGTGAAATTTAAATTCTGTATGCCAGGCACTTGGTGAAGCACTTTGCTTATATTACTTTTATTTACAATGTTAAGCCTCAGTGTCCTCATTTTACAGATGAGAGAGCCAAAGGACAAGAAGCAAAGTGACCATGTTATATAACCAGCAAATGGTCAAGGTGGCATCTGAATGCCGATGTGCCTACCATTCTCTCAGCCACTCTATTCTAGGGCTTCATTTGCAAAAGGAAGGTGTTTGGAAGACCTCAAGGATTTTTTTTTTTTTTTCAGACACAGAGATTATCATTATCATTGTCAGGACTGTCCTTGATTCAGCTCCTTCTTTCTAGGTTCTAAGTTCTGTGCTGAGCACAGGTGCATGATCTTCCTCACGTTACCGATGAGGAAGTATGTGCTCAGTGAGGATTGTGTTGGGTGTGAACTCATTGGTGATGATGCTGGGAGCTGTGTCCCTAATCTTGGCCTTTTGTGATGAGCTGGAGGCTTCCTGGTCAACATTTCATGTAGCCCCACAGAAGCCTTGAGAGGGGGGAAGCCATGTACTTCTGAACACATCTATTAAGTCCTTTGAAGGACCCTGGGGACTCCTGAAAAAGGTCTGCTTCTCTCTCTCTTTAATGAAGTTGCATTGCTTTATAACCTTGTTAATATTTTGCAAGTATAGGATTTCTCCTCTTAGATGTGGTTACCATAGCTCTCCCTCCACCAAAGCATCCACAGTTCTCCACCATCATTCACTGTGATCCTTCCCCTCCCTCCTGGATGTCCCAGATCTGTGGTTAGTTTTCAAGAGTTGGTTTTAAAGTTTGTTTTTGACTGGCCCTTTGTTTGGTAGTCCACGTATAAGTGACAGCATCCAGTATTTATCTTTCACCTTCAGGCTTATTTTGCTTGGTATGATCCCTTCAAGCTCTGTCCATGTTGTCACAAAAGGCATGATTTCATCTTTTTTTTAATGGCTGTGCAGTATCCCATTGTGTATGTGAAACATCTTTTTGATCCACTCATCTGTATTTGGGTACTTAGATTCCTTCCATAGCTTGGCCATTGTAAATAGGAATCATCCTTCCAGTTACTTGGAATCTGAGTAACAACATCCACTTTTGATTCTCCAGAAATGCTGACCACACTCCTAAATGTGGCCCTTAGCCCTTGCCTGAGGCATTTTCATATTATTGGCTTATTTCTTCCTCTTCACCTTCTCTTTCAACTCCCCATTTTCTGGGTGGGCATACAGCTCTATGTCGATCAGCTCCTTTTTTTCTTCCAGAAAAGCTCTGCCCTAAAATGGATTGCCATGCAGGATACAACTTAAAGTACCTTTTAAATGAGTAGATGTAGGCTTTCCTCACTCATCTCAACCCTTTTATCTACCTTTTTTCTCTTTCCCTGTGGTTCCTTGGAGTATTGAAAGAGAAGGAATGAGTTATTACCATGTTAAGCTGTGCTAAATGGCTTTATATTATGGTTAGAGACCTCTGGAGAAATAACAAAAAGATCACACATCTTTTGTTCTTGGAAAAGTAATGTTGCAAAAAGACACCTCTAGTCCTCTATTTTAATTTGTTTTTATTGATCTCTTTCAAAATTAGGGAAACAAGCTCTCTCACTGCAAATATTATGACAATGCATGGGGAGGTCCTTGTTATAAAAAGTAATGGAGATGGGCTGTGAAAGAATTTTCATAAACTGGGGGTGGACGAGGATGGTGAATGAAAAGTACCTATGAACAGAAACAGACGGAGGAAGGAAACCACAAGATAGCAATGGTTAAGTCTGAGCACCAGGATTCAGAGCGAGGTGGCATAAAAGATGCTTTTCATGACCTCAATCAAAAATATACCCCTCACTAACTACCACATGGCTATCACATCCATCTTTTTAATTTTCCTGGCACTTGTCACTTGCAGAAAATACCTCATGCATTTATTTATGGAATTGTTTATTTGCTGAATTCCCCCATCCTAGCCTGAAAATGTATTGCACAAAAGCAGAAAATTCATATATTTGGTTTGCTGCTATTTCATAAGTGCCTACAATAGTACTTGGCAAATAATAGGCAGTCAAATACTTGGATGGTTCGATGGATGGATAAATATGTGGAATGAATGTTTTTCTCTTTCCCCAATCCTTTATGATCCTATAATGAGCAAAAATTCTCTCTCTAGAAAAAAAGGAAACAGAAAATGTAGGTTTAACTTAACATCATTTCTTCCTAGAAATCTTTCCTGTTTCTTCAGGCACAAGTGGGTCTTCTTTCTCTTTTGATCTCCTGCATATCTTTAGTTCACATTTGACACTGGGCTTTGTCTACTAATAATCTTAATTCTGGGCGCATTTCTCATCTCCCTTCTTTGACTCTGAGGTCCCTGGTTGTCAGACTAGTAAACTGCCAGTAGGAAAGAACTTAGAGATCATCAAGTCTAGCTTTCGGTCTTATAAATGAGGACACAGAGATGTGATCTGGCCAAACTCAATAGCGAAAGATAACCCAGGAAAACACTATATTCCCCTACCATGTTTCCTGTGCTCAAATTGTCCGATGTTAACCAGTAAGTTTGTGACAGGCTCAGCAGTTAACTGGGAGCTCAGCCCTCTCACCTCTGTTCCCTATGTCATAGGGCAATGTCTTCTGCATCTGCACACTCAAATTCCCCACCTCAGCACATCTGCTCAGCTTCTGAAGGGAGCAGGGGGCAGGCAAGTGGTGCAGCTTCACTTGCACCTTCTCTGCTTACTTAGCCCATCTTTACATGCGTCATCTTACCCTCATGTCCAAAGAAGTAATAAGGAGAGGGAAGATAAAATGACTCTCTGAAAAATGTCAAAAGGCACTCAAGCTATTAGAGTGTTTTTCTGATAAGTAGGTACACAGTCTCTTTCAGCTTTGCCAACAAGGTGCACAGTCTCTTTCAGCTTTCAGCAACTTTTGTCTCAGTTGCTTCCTTAAGGACAGGGAAGCTTAACTCTAAAATTAATTTAGTATGAGGCACTTAAGACATACAGAAAAGTACAAGTTAAAATATAACAAACAGGGGCCTCCCTGGTGACGCAGCAGTTGAGCACTGGGTTGTGAAGCTGCCCGCAGCCTCTGCAGCGCCAGCTCAATCCCCGGCCACCAGGTGAGGGTCCCACATGGTGTGCAGACCTCTCCTGTTGCCCGCTGTTCCCCTCAGCAGTGTATTTTGTCAGTCTGCCTGTTCTGCTCCCCGCTCTGGCTCTGGTGAATTCTCTCACCCTCCCACGCTTCTAACTGTACCCAGTGCTTGTATAAATAAATGAATAAATCTTTAAAAAAATAAAATAAAAGATAACAAACACCCCAAAACCTAAGGCCTTAGTCTCTGGATTTAGGTTTTATCTTTCCTATTCCTTTAAAAGGAAGCGGGGTAGGTGTCTATCCTTCCTTTCCACACATAAGTCTCTATAAATTATCAAGTATTGATTTTCAGGTTTAAAAACTTTGTTATTGCTATTATGTTTGCATCCTTTCCTAGCTTCCATCATTTTACTTATGGTCACTCTTGAAGATACATGGAACTTGAGTTCATTTTCACTGCTGCATAGTTTTCCACTGGATGACTTAACCACAGTTGTTGATTACTCTACTGATACTTACATCTATTGATTTGTAAGTGTTTATCTTTGAGTCTTTCCATCCATTAACATGGTAGGTCTCTACATTTACCTGGGTCTTTTAAAATGTCTTCAATATAAATATAATTTTCTATGTCTTGTAAATATTTTGGTTGTTTTCCTGAATCTTCTCTGTTGAAACTGTATGTGGTATTTTAGTTTTTTTAATTTAAGTATAAAATGCATGCACAAAGTACACTGACTTTTTCACAAACTGCACACTGATAGAATGAGACTTAGATCATGAAATGAGACAGTGCCATGGTTCAGAGTGTCTCTTTGTGCCCCTTCTACCTACTACCCCTCCACAACCACTAGTCTGGCTTAGAAGAAATGACATTTGAATTAAGTTTTCTAATTGCTGCAAAAAATGTAATAGGCTTTTATACTGATCTGATACCTAACAACTTTTATTGACTATTTTACTATTTATAATTTGCCATAACTATTGACATAAATTAGTTTATATTGTTCTAATTTTTTTTCTCTTTAGACAATCATGTTTTACATGTAAGAGAGGTATATGTTTTTGCTTCTTTTCCAGTAATGGTACTTTAAAATTTCTCTTTCCATATTGATTGCCTCTCATACCATGTTAAATAGAAATAGTGTTGGCACATTCCTTCCTCATTTTTCTTGGTTATAAAGATACTGTTTTGTGTTGATTTTAATGGCGCATACCTGAAACTTCCATATAATGTTCAAACGTAATGTCACTTCCAAAAATTTTAAGTAAATGCAATGTTTTGAAATTTCATCATTTATTATATTATGATGCTTATTGTCTTATCTTTGAAGATGTCCCTTATTAAGAAACTATTTTCCACTACTAAATTTATGAGATTTTTTAGTTCCTTATCAATGGGTTTTTAATTCTTACAAATGCTTTTATGCATCAATTCAGCTATGAGTCTTCTGTTTGGACTGATTAATGTGGTGATTGCATTAACATATTTTCTAATGTAAGACAGGCCTTGCATTTTCCAATGAACCCAACCTTGCTTTCATCTATTAACTCTTTTTACCTTTAAAATTGGAACTTTTAATTAAAATATACACATAGAAAAGTACTTAGATAAAACATAAGCAGCACAGAAACTTTCCACCAAAAAAATTCAGCCCCAACAAACAAACAAAACATGACCAGCCTCTCAGAAGCCCTATTATGGTACTTGTCTGTCACACACCCTCCAAGGCTATCCAGTGTCCTGACTGGTGATATCACAGATTATTTCTGCTTTTGAACTTTTATAGGAATAAAATCATAAATATGTTTCTTGTCTATGTTGTTCAACTTCACATTTGTGAGAATTCTCATTGTTAGACCATATTATATACTACACAACTATCCCACAATTTATTCATTTATTCTATTATTGAGGATGGTTGTGTTTTTTCAAGTTTTTAGCTATTGAAAATAGTGCTGCAATGGACATTTCATTGCATCTTTTGGTAAACAGACATTATCCATTTCTGTTGGGAATATATCTAGAAGTGGAATTTCTGGGCACAGAATGGAATGCATTTAGCTTCTATATATGTCTGGGATCTGCAAAGTGCTGCCATGGGCCAAATTCAGCTTGTCACCTATTCTTGTAAATAAAGTTGTTTTTTTTTTTTTTAACTACAGTTAAACCCATTTGCTTATATATTGGGTATAGATATTTTCACACCACTGTGGCAGTGCTGCACAGTTGTGGCAGAGACAGTGTGATCTGCAGTGTCTACAATGTTTACATCTAGTTCTTCACAGAGAAAATTTGCTGTTTCCTGCTGCATTCTGTCAGATTTTTTGAAATGGTTCTACTAATTTATACAAACATTTTTTAGCATGCATTGCTGAATTGTATTGCCACTTAGAGGTGATATTAGGGTACAATTTCTCTTTGATATTTATAGTCCTATGGAGTTTGGGATCCAGAAATTCTAGCCTTTCAAAATGAATTAGGAAATATTCCTATATTTTCCATTCTCTGGGAGAATTTGACAAAACTTTTTTTTTTTCTTGCATGTTTGGTGAATGTGCTTGAAAAATAATTTGGGTTTGGCATTTTTCTTTTTTTGGAAAGATGTTCAACTATTTGATTTTTTTAAGTTATATTCAGGTTTTCTATTTCTTCTTTGGATCTTTTATTTTTCAGGAAGTGATATGCTTTCACTTAGTTTTACTTATCGACAAAATTTACATGTACCATTCATCTAGCGACAAACTATTACATGTACTATTCATCCATCATAAGTATTTTAATAGGGATTATTTAGTATATGAAAGAACATTTAAAATGTCTATATAGAGAAAAATGTCATCTTCAGGGACACTCCTCATGTACTCTACACCAACCTCACTGTGGTTCCTAGAACAGACCAAGAACTCCACTTCCTCAGGGCAATACACTTGCCAATTCCACCATTTCAAATTCTTTTATTTAATCCATGAACTTGACTTTCTTCCTGACTTCATTTAGGTCACCTTATGCTTATTCTATGATATGTCCCTCTTTTTGACTGGCTTTAAATTTATTAAGTTTTTAATTCAATTTTATTATAAATCTAGGATTTTGTATCTTCAAATATGTTGCTAGACCTTTTAGGTCACAAGGGGTAAATTATGTAGACATATACATGAAAGTTACATATCTGGATAGCATCCATTCCACGTCCCCACCTACCTGCATGACAACCTAAACAACTTATTTACTTCATCACATTCTGTCTTTATCCTCATTTTTTTTCTTTCTAGTGCTTATGAATAGCTAACATATTAATTTTTCTCATTAATTTTTCCACCCAGAGAAGATGTACTTCATAAAGAACAGAAATTTTTATGTATTCACTGTTACTTCCTAAGCACTTAGAAGGAAACCTGAAATAAACAAATGCTATGCTTAGCAAAGCTTTACTCAAAGAATAAATGTTAAAAATTTCTCACTAACAGATCTGAAATTTTCTCTTTGTAATTTCTCTGAATTTGACTTTATATATTTTAAGACTGTTATTATGTGCGTACAAGTAACAGTCACTGGAACTCCCAATGTAAGCAAAATTTTCATGATTTAGAGGTAAATCAAATCATTTTTTAGTAAAAGAAATTCTATCTTTTTAATTGCAATCTATTTTATCTGTTATTAGTATGGCTCTAACAGCTGTTTTCTGTTATTGTTTTCCTGATATATTTCTCCCACATTTAACTTTCAACCTCTCTACATCCTTACATTTTAAAGGTGCATCTCTTTTAAAACTGTATAATTTTGATTTTGTTTCCTTATCAAATATAATAACTTCACATTTAAATTGATGACATGTTCCTTTTTTTGAGAATTTGTTGAGAATACTGTTAAACTAAGAATGATTTCTACAATCTTATGTTGTCTTGCTTATTCTATGCATATGTCCCTCTTTTTTGACTGGCTTAAATTTATTAAGTTTTTAATTCAATTTTATTATAAATCTAGGATTTTGTATCTTCATACATGTTGCTAGACCTTTTAGGTCACGAGGGGTAAATTATGTAGACATATACATGAAAGTTACATATCCGGATAGCATCCATTCCACGTCCCCTATCTTCTGGAAGTTGGGCAGAGAAGAAGACTCACAATATCTTATCACACTGAATTAAAAAACCAACTACCACACCAAGAAGCCATTTTCAAGGATCTGTTAAAGGGGAAGTTTGTTTTCCCCATTTCATCCCCAACCAACTAACACAGTGACTGAACACACTGTTCTGCATATTAAGTTATTTTGAAGTTTCAAAAATAAGCTTGGTGAGGTTCATGACTTTATTATTTTAAATGGCTATGTGACAAATTAGACTAATTATTTATAGAGATGACAGATTTTTAGGGTCCTAGGTGGAGAGTAAGTTTGATATGAGCAACAGGAACTATTGCTTTCATTGTGTAAATTAACATTTCTCTGCATATCAGCTATCAACAAGATGAGCCCACCCTTCTGCTTAGTAGCTGAGGGACACAGATGGCTCACAATCTTCTATGACATTAGAAAGAGAAAAGAAATACATGTTATATTTACTCCTTTGCTTTCCATTGTAATTTTATTAAAGGATATTTTATTTTATTCATTGTCCATTTTAACGCATTCAGTTCAGTGAAAGGTTGAATCAAAACAAGTAGTTGAAAAGTTTTGTTGTATCCTACCCCATGGATTCTACAACTGGTAACCCCAATGTCACTTCCAGGCAGAGAAATATAAAGTCAATGACTTAGGGGTGGGTTAGTACATTCTGATCTATGTTCAATGATCCATTGGAGGGTGTGGGAAGAATGTATTTGTTTGTTTCTCTTTATATC
>NW_023600993.1:97579561-97599561 GCF_014898055.3 Talpa occidentalis
GGAGGATGCAGGGACTTGCCTCAAAACTTCTGAAGGTCTGTGTGTGCTGCCTGGGATGCCAGTGAAGTAGAGACCTTACCCCCCAGGCCCTGCAATCTCTAACCTCTGAGCCACATTTCCCACTCAGAATATGCCTCTTTTTATTATTGTTTCAAATTGCAGTGAAGTGGTTCTCTGTTTCCTAAGTGTTCTCTTTAGATTTTTTTTCTATCATTAGCTTATTCATCAATTGAGTTTTCAATCCATCCATAGCTGTGTCTGTGTCTCAGCGTGACTACAGTTGGTGGCAAGACAAGGGCACTGTTGGGAAGGAATTTGCTTTGTCTTTATATTTGTTCCAAGCGGTTGGGTTGAAGGGTTCAGGGGAGTCCCGGAGAAGGAGATGAAAGTCCTCCCTAGCCACCTCTTCTGTTGTTACCTAGAAGAAAATTGAGAGATCTTTCATTTCATCAGAAAATTTTATTTATTTTTTTGAATCCTTTTAAGATGTCAGTCTCTCTTGGCCTCACCCCACCATCCTAGCCCACCACCACCCATGCTGGTGGTCTCCCAACTGGTCTTCTCCCCTTGCCTTTTGCTTTCTGGAAGGCAGATTCATCTTTAAAAACATGCATCTAGTTAGATCTTTTTACATCTTTGCTCGAAATGTTTCACTGAGCTCCACTTGGAACAAAACCCAAACATGTTCCTACTGCTACAAGGCCCTCCATAATCTAGAACTCTCAGTCTCCCAAATGTCACCTTGTCCTTGATGACCTACCCGGCCGCATTGGTCCCTTTGAACAAATCAAGCCCAGTCACTGTTCTAGTGTGTGCTTTTGAGCAAAGACTGGGATGAAACAGGGCCATCAGCCTTGAAGCAGAGAAGAGCATTCTAGTCAGAGGAAGCAAGTGTAAAGGCCCTGGGGTAGGAATGTTCTTGACATCTTTCAGGGATGCAGTGAGATCAATCCGAATAGAATGAAGTGGGAGGAGGGAAGAGCATGGTGGGATATTAAATGAGAAGACCCCGGGGGGAGCAGGTTTTGCAGGTTATGTAGACACAGGCAGGCTGGGAGGGGAGTCCTCTGAGGGACTCAAGCAGACAAATGTCATGATTGGGTTTATATTGTAGCATAGCCCTTGGGCTCCTGTGTGGAAATGGACTGCAGGAGCAAGGGCAGAATCTGGGGGAAGTTAGGAACCTATTATGTTGTCCAGCCAAGAGACCATGTTGGTTGAACTTGGGTTCTCAGTCCTGACACTGCTGACATTTTGAACTGGATGTGTATTTGCTGTTGGGGGCCCATCCTGTGCCTCTTAGGATGTTTAGCAGCATCCTTGACCCCCAACCACTAGGTGCCAGTAGCTCTTCCAGTCCAGCTGTAACCATTTCTGCAGGCACTGCCAAATGCCTCCTGGGAGGCAAGATGGCCCCTGCTGAGAATTACCGCCCTGGCAGACCTTCTGAATTCACCAGCTAAGCCTCTCTCATCTCTCCCTGCAGGTGCCTCTTTCGCCTTCGGTTTTGGGACTGTTGGTTGCCCCACGACCTCAGCATGCCTTTGGGTTTGCGAAAGCAATGACCTTGCTGCTTATCTGGTTTCATTCTTTGTCAGGTCACAAGCTACATTCTGTCTTCTCCCTGTAACTAAGCAGAAGCTGGACAGGGATCTCCCCTCACATTTTAACACAGAGAAAAGGATTTTCCAGAAGCTCCCAGCTGGTGGGCCCTGAGTGACATCTTGGCCAGAAGTGGTCAAATGGCCCACTGGTGGGAATGTCTGCCTGGGAGGATTGATCTGCCCCCAAGAGCTGGACACACTACCACTGGCGCAGACCCACAAATTCTGTTGTGCCCACTTCTTATGTTTCTCCTTCTAGACTGAAAGCTGCCTCCACCCCCAAAAAGCAAGTGTCACCTCCTATTTATAACCCCTGCCTTTGCTCTGTCCTGGAACACCCCTTAGTAGTGTCTATCCAATGAACAAATACCTGAGCAAGAGGCTCATCAGAGCTGCCCAAGGCGGCTTGGTGTCCTGAGCCCCCAAATCAAAGCACCCAGCAAGATCTCACATGTGGCTTTCCTCCCAAGGTGTCCTACCAGGAAAGGGCCATTTTCCTGCTCTGAAGTGACACCGCAGATTCAGAACCGGCCTGTGTTGGGCATTTTATCCTCGTTGACTCCACTTAATCCAGCCATCCTGTCGACATTATCCCCACCTAAAGATGAGGAGACTGAGGCCGGGGGTGGTCAGCCCCTGTGGGCAGAACCAGGTGAGTTAGAACCTCCCCTGGGGCTGCCCTGCTCTGCTTTTATTAAATCAGGAGCCCCATTAATCATCTCCCAAGTAGATTATCTAGAAGGTGACTATAAAACACGATCTACCATCGCAGGGAGAGACCAAATTGAAATGCGCTTATCATCCAACGGACCCTGCTTTCCCCCCTTAGGCCACCATTATCCGTGGAGACCCGCCAGCGATACCTGCCCACTGAGATTTGCACCTGAGCTGCCCCGGGGCTGCGTTACTCATTTTAATACTCCATTACACGGGCACTAATGCTGCTCGAGTGTCTATTTCATCGCACAGTGAGCTCCACGTGCTTAATCTTCCTTGTCCACTTACCCGGGAGAGAACTATTGGTGGATAAAAGCAAACAGACAAATGGCCACCTTTATCTATGTTCCAGGGCAGCATCTTAACCGGCCAAGACGCTCTGTCCTTCACCAGTGAAACACTCACGGGCGACTGCAATTAAACTGGCTTGTAATTCCCCGTCTCCCAAACGAACCCTCCCTTCATGAGGATGCGCTGGTAGGCATCGGGCATTAATACAAATGAGGCCGTGCAGCTATGTGTAATTAAAGGGGAAGATGGGTACCTCGCTCCGAAAATGAGTCCTATTTTACTGAAGTCGATCCATCTCTGTGTCAGCGCCGGCCCAGCCAGGCAGCCTGAAAGACAATTATCTTTCTTCTGACTTAATGGGGGCTTATGCCGCTATTTTTCATGATCATAATTTCTCAAGACATATAAACAGATTTTTCTCCTAATGCAATTACAGTTCTGCATACAAGACAGCTGATGTCTAAATGAAAACTCAGGCAGAATTAACCACAAGAGGGTATTGTTTCCACCATGCTGGGATTTGTTTTAAAATACATGCCAGGCTGTCTGCTCGGGAACTGAGGAGCCGGCCCCCGCCCTCTGAGGGTGACTCTGCAGCATCTTTTGCTCTTGCAAAGCATTTATTTGGAGGGGGCGGGGCAGCTGTGTGAGCTTGGGAGTCCCTGCTCCAGCACCACGCCCTTCTTTACAGGTGTGTGGGATGCATCCCAGGACACGTCATTTTTCCTACTTTTAATGTTTCTCCTTCACTCACCAATTTGTTGGACTTGTTGAAACCTTGACTTTTATAACCTCATAAAATCCCCTCCGCTCCCAACCCAAACCCAGCCAGAAAGTGTTTGGACAAAAAGAGTTCGGGTTGTATTTCAGCTCTTGATGGAGGTAAAGAAGCACAAAGGAGGAATAGTGTTTTTAAAATTGTTGCACAGAAGTCCAGGAAATAGAATAAAATTCTGGCTCTGCACGGGAGCTGAATGGGACGGCATTCTGTGCGAAAGGGCTGTTAGGGACCTCACATGAGGAACTGAGGTGCGCAGGTGTCCTGTCAGGACAACCCCAGAGAGAGATGCCATCAGGGTGAGGAGGGACACAGCAGAAAGGTTGTCCTGGACCATGTGGGTGGGCGAGGAGAATCAGGCGGCCCTCAAGGGTCCTGAGAGTCTTACTGCGGCCCCAGGCAGCCTGGCTGAGCCATGGCTAAGACTGCTCAGGCTGGACCCCTGAAGCCCCTCGAGTCTCTCAGGCAGACACCAAAATCCCAAACGGAAAACTCAGGCTGAGTCCTCAAACCTAGAGGGGTGGAGAGTTGGCTGTGAATTATGGGAAAGAAATGCTTTGCAGACCCTCAGACCCTGTAGGGGTCTAAGCTGGTGAGTTTTGCCCTGGCCCGACACCTGAATTCTAGCACCTGTCTATGGTAAACTTACACACATGCTTGTACATGCACACACAGGCATGTGCAGACAGATGCACACACAGAACTGTGCACGTGCACCAGGCACACGCACAGGCACTCATGCAAAACTCCCCACATACATTGCCACTGGTTGCACAGAAGTTCATTCAGTCATTCTAAAACACTGATAAAACACTCCTTGGGCCAAGCACCCCTCGGGCCAGGTACCCCTCGGGCCAGGTACCCCTTATGCTCCAGGAAAGGCAGTGAACAGTATCTGGTTCCTGCCTCCCAAGCTCTGTTCACTCTAAGGGCAGCCCGGTGAGGAGATGGGGGCTGAGAGTGGAACATGTTGTAAGGGGACGCCTGCAAAGCCCACTTTTGCACAGTGACCCCTCTCTGCGGCTCCCTGCCTGCCTGGACACTGAAGACCAGCTCCCTGCGCACAGTAGGACAGGCCAGGCCTTCCACTGAGCAACCCTCATCCTCCTCTTTCCCCATCCTGCCAGTTCTGATGCATTCCCTGCCCCCTCTCCTTTCTGGACAGTCCTGTTTTAATCACTTTTTGAGTTAAAAGTCAATATTTAATTAACCAAGTAATTACATTCAGCTTACGCTTGAATCTGGGTATTTGCACATCTGTGCATGTCGGGACACCCGCCCTCTGCCCCTCCATCTGTCCCCTGCCTCTTTCCCACAGTGCCGCCCGCCCTTCCTCTGGGCCAGAGCCGGGAGCCTGCTCTCCAGAGGGTTCTCTGGACCCGAGAGAGGCAGGTAGGGCGGGCTTCCCCTGGAGGACTCCAGGGTCTCTCCCCGGGACAGGAAGTTTCTCTCATCTCCTACTTAATAGTGAGGGGATTTGACTGCAGCTCTGTGCCCCGCCCCCACCCCCCCATCACAGAACCACTGGAGGGTTTTAATTCAATTAAAGTCGTTGCCTATAGAAAGGGGGAGGGGCAGGCAGAAGCCCACTCACCTCCTCAGGGAGCTTCCGCAGCTTTGCTTGTCCCGCATCCTGGAGGAGAAGGAGCTCATCAGACAGCCGGCTGGTGTGTAATTTAGTGTTCTAATAAGCAGCTCGAGTAAGGGCCACAGTGGCGGCTCCAGGACGCAGGTTGGACGTTTGCACAAGAAGGATCGGGCCAAGTTTGCATGCATAAATGGTCCATGTTGGCTAACTGCCAAGGCTCAGGGGTCAATAGGTAAGGGTCACACATACACACACATATTTTACTTGAATTTAAGATCTTTTCCTGAAACCCTACCTCTAAATTTCTAAATGTATTGCCCAATCCATGACTTCACTGTAAAATGCCAGGTTCGGGAGGACAGCGTGACTATGTGTGTTTCCCTCCCTGTGCACCTGTCTGCATCCAGCTGCCTGGAATGGCCACATATTCAACCATCATCCCGAGGACCTGGATCCTGGGTCACTGCAAAGCCAAGGCCGGACTCTCACCATACCTGACTCCCCCTGCTGATCTGATTGTCATTTGTAAAACAATTTTGGAAATGATCTCAATAATATTTCATTATTCAATAGCCTTATATTTGGAACCCAGTAGGGGCTATCCCTGTTTTGTTTTTTTCTTTTTGGAACCATGATTAAGTGCCAAGCATCCTAGAATGTTCCCAAAGTGTGGAATGGGGTTGCTGATGAACAAAATGATCAGAGCGTTATCGCTAACATTTAGCATGGTTCAGAGGCCCCATGAAATACCACTGAATCACGCAGCTAGAAAGCTATTTCTGTCTTCCCTCTGCCAGTGCTCCCAGAACGCAGGGATCCCTGTGCTACCCCCTTCATGGAAATGCCCCCCATCCCCTGGCAATCCCTAACTGGTTTCTAATTTCCATCTGTCCGTTTTATTTTTTGTATTCAAAAATAATATGTAAATGGAATTCTACAACATGTCATAGTTTCAGATCGACTTTATCTTCACTCAGCATGATTCCCTCGGTGAGTTGTTCTGTTACCAATAACTTCTCCTTTTTACTGTTGGTTTATCACACATTATAGATGTTGGACGGTTTGTTTAACCATTCACCCCTTGGAGGCCATTTGGATAGCTCAACTTTGGAATTGTTATAAATAAAGCTGCTGTGAAATTTCATGTACAAGTTTCAAGTGTAAACACGAGTCTTTATTTCTCTGGGATAAATGCCCAAAAGAACAATTGCTGGGTGTCTGTCAAGTTCATTTTTACTTTTGAAAGAAGTCACCCTGTGCTTATGGCACAAGATGGTGTAGAGTCACTTTTTGCTGCTTCCCCCTCTAAAGTTAATTAATTACCCTGGAAATATTTTCACAGATGATCATAAAGGACTCAGAGAGATGGGAAGATGAACTGCCTAGGAACTGCAGGGCTTGAATAATAATACCCTGGGTGAATTCCCTGGGGTTTCTCCATACTTCCCGTATATCCTGCACTGCACCCCTAGAGACCCCCAAACTCCCAGTTGGCATTGATGAAACAAAAGAAATGTGAGATCAGAAAGGGGACAAACCTAGGGTCAGCAGTGGGCTCTACTTCTACCCTTTTCCACATTCCATCCCCACCCATGGCATGGAGGCCCTCTTGGCTACCCCAACAAACTGGCATCTCCTGACCCTCCACTCAGTGGCAAAGGGTGATCTGGAGCCCCAGGCTGCCCTCCGGCAGCTTGGCTGCTTTTTCTGCATGAATTGAAATGATTTGACTTTTTTAGTCTGTAGATATAGTGTATTACATTGATTGTCTTCTGAATAGTGACTCAATCTTGCACACCTGAAATAAATCCCATTTGATCGTGTTGTATCATTTTTATTTGTTGTTGGTTTCAGTTTGCTAATATGTAATCGTGCATGGCTTCACAAATGAGAAATGCACTGTTAGGTGATGTCATTGCATGAATGTCATGGAGAATCATTACACAAACCGAGTGGTATAGCCTACTGCACCCCCAGGCTGTGTATGGCATAGCCCACTGTTGTATAGCAGTCCATTGTTGAGTGACATGTTGTTAAAGCAATGTACGACTGTATTTTCATATTCTTGTGTCTAAAAGTTCATGAGAGATATTGGTCTGTTTTTTCTATTGTTTTTGTCTGGTTGTAGTGTTAGCATAATAGTGGCCTCATAAGACAAGCTGGGAAATGTTTCTTTCTCTTATTTCCTGGAAGAGATTGTGTAAAGCTGGTATTAATTTCCTGGAAGAGATTGTGTAAAGCTGGTATTAATTTTTCTAAAATGCTAGATTAAATTTTTTTGGTAGCTTTTTAATTACAAATGCAATATCTTAAATAGCTTCAGGACTCTTCAGCTTATCTATTTCATTTTGATTTAGCTAAGTAGTTTATGGTTTTTGAGGAATTGGTTCATTGCTTCTAAGGTATGACATTTATGGGTGTAAAGTTGTTCATAACATTTATCCCTTTAATGGTTGTATAATCTGTAGCCATATTTTCTGTTTTATTCCTGTGCCGCGAACCAGCACAGCAGTAGACGATGAGGCCACCTCAGGGTTGAGAGAAGCGTGCAGGGTGGTCAGGGCGTCGGCGAAAGAAATGACAAACAGACACACTTCAAGAGTGAAAATCTGAGTGTAATTTTCTCTAAATTTGTGACCAGTATATATATGTTTTTCAAAAGCACAGGAATGAATATCAAGGAAATTAGCTTGCTCATGGGCTCAGTCTACCACTATCAGGGAGGTGATCTACATAACAAGCAATGACCATTATAGAAGAAAGAAGGAAGTTTAGAAAGACAAATAAGGGATTAAAGTTTGTAGTTCTAGGAAGAGGGATAAGATTTTTAGCATTCTTGTAGTGGTTCTTGGTGGTCGTTATCTATTGATAAGCTTCTGCCTTTTCAGGGAACTTCTGTTGCACTTTCTCTGCTTCAGGCTGTTCTCCCCCTGCGCGCTGGTTGCCCAGCCGGACCTAGGGACCGTGGCGAAAGCCATTCCTAAAGATCACTGCGGGGGGAGGTGCAGCAGGTAGGGTTTTGCTGTTCTTCCCCTGCGCGCTGGTTGCCCAGCCGGACCTAGGGGCGGTTAGCCCTAAAGGTCACTGCAGGGGAAGGTGCAGCAGGTCCCCCTTCGTTTTTAGAAGGGAGTTGGAAGGTGTACATATCTCGTTGAAGACGATGAATGGACCTGTGAAGTAGGTGGACACAGAGGGGAAGGAGTAAACAAAGGAACAGGACGAGTAGGGAAAGAACAATAAAGGAGAGATGAGATGATACCAGTGAGTAGGAGTCAAAGATTGGAGAGTAGAAGCTAAAGAATGAGCAAAGGAAGAGAGTGAAGTGTGCAGATGAGACTTACTGACAGCAGGGCCTTAATCAGCGCGAGACAAAGCCGGAGGTCCGGCAACGGGAAAAGTAAATGAAAAATCTCCTTACTGGCCTATTTTGCTAATCCTAAAATGCCACCTAGGGGCCCTTGATGGGCTTTGATATGATTAGGATTATTATGTAATGCAATTTTAGGTTTGGTAACAACTGGAAAAAGGTTAGCGGGTGGGCGGGAGGGTTTATCATTTTTGAAAGTTAATTTATCTAGCATTTCAGTATATTCATGATCATTAAACATCCTCTGACTGGGAAAGGGATTCCTTTGATACGGGAGCAGAGGCTTGAGTAGATCATTATTGTTTTTAGGATTATCCTGAACTTCATCCTGTTGGCCTTCCCACAATTCTGCCTCAGTGGCATCACCCAACAAATCTCTAATTTGTACCCACAAGGACAGAGCCTGTCTCAGAACCTGAGATGGTCCATGAAGGGCATAAAACTCTCACTTTTTTTCCTACTTTCTTCCAAGTTTCCAGTGACAAACTACCTTTTTCTGGAAACCACGGGCATACCCGTAATATAAATTTATAAAGTTGCAGTAGAGCTTTTTTATTTACTTTAATACCTCGTGTTTCAATCATATTTTTTAATATAGATAGAAAAAGATTTTTGTTTTTGGTCTCGTGGTGCTTTCGTTCACTCAAGCAAAGATTTCTTTCAACTGTGCTGTCCGGCCCGTGTCCCTCGCGGGAACTTGCGGAGGCGTCTTAGCTAAGGTTTGTCCGTATAAGTCCCGGACCAGGCTACTCCGAAGAGCAGATGACCGTTATGCCATATGACGTTCCTCCACGGGAATCGCGGGTGCAGCCCACTCAGACTCCGTAGACACGAGGCCGTGGAGCCGTATTCATACACTCTCACACACACACAGCACCACGAGCATTCACTCTTAGAAAAACTTCTTACTATCTTGAACTGATCATCCTTTATCAGCGAGCTCCGGACACTCCAGTGAGGATCCTATCCCTGACTGTTTAAAAGAGGGTATTTTAAGGGAATCACATTCACACTCACACACACAAGAAGGGAGATAGCTTACCCAACACGATCTCTCCGTTACTCACCTCTTTTTTGGGTGGAAGACACAATGAAATGAAATGAAATGTCGGGGCCCCACGTTGGGCGCCACCTGCCGCGGACCAGCACAGCAGTAGACGATGAGGCCACCTCAGGGTTGAGAGAAGCGTGCAGGGTGGTCAGGGCGTCGGCGAAAGAAATGACAAACAGACACACTTCAAGAGTGAAAATCTGAGTGTAATTTTCTCTAAATTTGTGACCAGTATATATATGTTTTTCAAAAGCACAGGAATGAATATCAAGGAAATTAGCTTGCTCATGGGCTCAGTCTACCACTATCAGGGAGGTGATCTACATAACAAGCAATGACCATTATAGAAGAAAGAAGGAAGTTTAGAAAGACAAATAAGGGATTAAAGTTTGTAGTTCTAGGAAGAAGGATAAGATTTTTAGCATTCTTGTAGTGGTTCTTGGTGGTCGTTATCTATTGATAAGCTTCTGCCTTTTCAGGGAACTTCCGTTGCACTTTCTCTGCTTCAGGCTGTTCTCCCCCTGCGCGCTGGTTGCCCAGCCGGACCTAGGGGCGGTTAGCCCTAAAGGTCACTGCAGGGGAAGGTGCAGCATTCCTGGTATTGGTAATTTGTTTTTTTTCTCTATCTTCACTCATCTTGCTAGAATTTTATCAATTTATCGATCTTATCAAATAACCTGTTCTTTTTTCATCGATTTTCTCTATTTTTCTGTTACCAATGTAATTGACTCCTCCTCTTTATTATTTCTTTCCTTCTGCTTACTTTGGATTTAATTTACTCTTTTTTACCTTGTTTCTTGAGGTAGGAACTTAGATGAATGACTTGAAATCTTTCTTTTTTTCTAATGTAAGCATTTAGTACTCAAAATTGCTCACTCAGCATAACTTTCATTGCATCTCATCCATTTTGATATGTTGTATTTTCATTTTCACTGAGTTCTCTGTATGTTTAAATTTTTCTTTAGACATCTCTTCAACTTTTGGTTTTATATAGAAGTGTACTTTCTAACATTCAGCACCTGAAGATTTTCCTATTGTCTTTCTGTTACTCATTCCTAGTTTGATTCCATTACAGTGAAAGAACATGTTCTTTGTGATTTGAATTCTCTTAAATTTGTTAAGGTGTGCTTTATGAGCCATGATATGATCTGTCTTGGAGAATGTTCCATATGAGTTTGTAATGAATGTGTATTCTTTTGTTGGTTATAGAAGTCTATAAATGTCAATTAGATCCAGTTGATTTATGATGTTGTTCAGTTTAACTATATCCTTACTGATTTTCTGTCTTCTAGATCTGTCTGCTACATATGTCAATTACTGACAGAGATTGTCAAATATTGATAGTAGCTTAGTGTTGAAGTCTCCAACCATAATTTTGGATTTATGTGTTTATCCTTTCAGCTTCTCTCAGTTTGTGCTTCCTGTAACATAAAGCTCAGTGTTTGGTGCACAAACATTTAGGGCCCACTATATCTTCTTGGTGAATTGATCCTTTTATTATTATATAATGTCCCTCGTTGTCCCTGGTAATTTCTTTTGCTCTGAATTCTGCTCAACCTGATATTAATATATCCACTCCTGCTTTTATTATGTCAATATTTTCATGACATGTCTATCCATTATTTTATTAATACTTTCATTTGCCTATGCCATTATGTTTAATGAGAGTTTCTTGCACACAGTATATAATTGTTTGTTTGTATTTTTAAATCCACTTTGAAAATCTCTTTTAATTGGTATATTTAGGCCATTGGCATTTAAAGTAATTACTGATATGTTAAGGTCAAAGCTGTGATTTTGTTATTTTATATTCTACTTATTCCTTCTGTTTCTTATTCTTTTGTTTGTTTTTTTTTTTTTTGAAGATTTATTTATTTTTATACAAGAACCGGGGTACAGGCCAGAGGTGCGGGAGGGTAAGAGGATTCACCAGAGATAGGGCGGGGAGCAGAACAGGCAGACTGATGAAATACACTGCTGAGGGGAGCAGCGGGTGCAACAGGAGAGGTCTGCTCACCATGTGGGATTCTTGCCGGCAGGTTGGGATCAAACGGGTGCTGCAGAGGCTGCGGACAGCTTCACAGTGCGGCGCTCAACTGCCTTTGCCACCAGGGAGGCCTTGTTTTCCTTTTTCTTACCTTCTGGTGATATTAAAATGTTTTCAGAATCCTATTTTGATTTACTCATAATGTTTTAGGGTACCTTCTTTTGTATATTTTTCAGTGGTTGTTTAGGTGTTATGCACATGTACAGCTTACCACAGTCTGCTGCATTCAGTGTTTTAACATTTCTAGTGAAGTGCTGGAGCCTTCCTGAGATTTGAGTTTCTTCACCTTCCCCACTTTTAAAAGGCAATTGTCTTAAATATTTCACACAATGGAGTACTACATTACCTATTGTGATTGTTTTTACTTCATCTATGACTTCAGAAATGCTTAAAGAATAGTCTATTATATTCACTCCTATTTTTACCTTTCTCAATATTTTTTTCTTTCTGAAGTTCCAGGAGTTCTTCTGCTTCTGCTTTCTTTCTTTTGCCTGTATGTAGTTATAGTTGAAGTGAGTGTCTTGTACATATAATTGGGATTTGCTTTTAAATTAGCTCTGCCAATCTCTGTGTTTCCTCTGATGTATACAGACCATCTACATTTAGTGTAATTATTGATTTATGAGGGCTCAAGTCCACCTTTCCATTTTTTGTTTTCCTGTTGTTCTTTCTCCTTTTCATCTGTGGGCCACTTAAACACTGTTTAGTGTTACATTGTAATTTATCTATGGTATTTTAAAGTGCATCTCTTTATACAGATTTCTTAGTGGTCACCCTAGGTCTTTGTATAACTTATCACTGGTGTCATCAGGCTACTAATTTAAGTAAAGTATGGAATCTGATTCCATCACTATGGCTTGTCCTGTGTCTGGTTAATCCCCAGGCTGGAGTTTCCCAACCTTGTGGTGATTGATATTTTGGACCATATTATCTCTGTTTAGCTGCTCTGGGGAGACTGGAGTGGGACATGGGGAAAGGAACTCTCTCCCTTTAGGGGGCTGATGCAGTCCCCAGGAGAGATGATGCATCAAGCACAGGCCCCTTTGCAGAGTCTGGGACCTGACGAGTTCCCTGAGTCCTGACTTTGGGGTTGGAGATGGGGTTCCCCACTGCAACAGGGACAACCAGACCCATGGGGTCAGAAGAACTCCAAGGCACATGGTTTCTTCTCAACATCTCTGCCTCCTGTCTAAAATAAATGAGACCCAAAGTCTACATCTGGACAGGACTTGAAGGCTCATTTCCCCAGGAAGTAGAAAAATGACCGCAGAGAGCAAAGAGCAGCATGAGAGGGAGCGCTGCCCGAGCCAGGGGCCGCATCCCGCTGCCCTCGGCCACCACAGCTGTGACTGTCTGACCCCGGGGCAGGGCGACCTAGGTCAAGCAGAATCTAGCCCTCAACTTTGGAGCCCTCAATTCTCTCTTCTGTCATTTTGTTTAACTCCGCAACTGAAAACCAACATGAACTACATGCCCGGCTATGGGATCCCTGGACTGGAGGCCTTCAGGGCATCCCCGCTGGATGGAGGAGCCGACTGTGCCACGTGTCCCCGTTCTCTTCACGAGGACACCGAGCGTCCTCCCTGGCTTACTGCTGAGGAAGAGGGGCTGTGGGGTGGAGGGCAGGTGGGCGGAGACCCAGGATGAGTAGCTCACCCAAGGCAGACGCCACCGTCCTCCAGGTCCAGACCTACCCTGCACCCCACTTGACCTGAGAGCTTGACTGCATCCCGCCCACCCCTGCATCCCCCACTGCAGACAGGAGAGACCAGGAGAAGCCCCCACGCCGGCCTCCTGTCCTCTCTGTTGTCGGTGAACTGGGCCGACAGTTCCGAGCCTGGCTGGTCACTTGGTTCGGTCTCGTGCTGCCACCAACACAGCCAGGTGGCCCCGGGGAGACGGCTGTCTGCAGAGCTGGCCTCCAGAGGCTTTTCTGTCCGTCTATCGGACAGAAAGCAAATATTTTTCTTTTGACATTAGCAGAGTTTTTGCTCTGCAATAGCTTCTACTGTTCAGAGAGGCTGCCATTGTTCAGTCTAGGAACATTATCCAAATCATTATTTGAGCACTGGCATTGGGCCTGCCTTTGTGTAAATATCCCCATGGTTCTTTTTCCTTAACTCTGATTTTAGAGGCCAGGTGGGAAAAATAAAACAACAAAATACAACTCTTGCATCCTGAAAGAAACAATAGGTCACGGCCCTTCCAGCTTCCTGTTTTGTTCGCCCTCTGGAAAGGATTTCTTTCTGCTGGATTTAAGTTCAGCATCCTCTCTGAAAGGCAGGGCTCAGAGGGCTGCACGCATGTGCAAAGGCCCTGAGGCAGAACAAAAAGGCAGGTGTGCTGGGAGCACAGGGAGTTTGAGAAAGGGAGGTAGATAGAACCTGACACTGGTGGGAGGCAGGAGGCAGTAGACAGTGCCTGAGGGCTCTGGTGGGAATGGAAAGGGGCGCTAGCCGTGGCCAGGGGACACATGGGCCTCCAGCCTTCGTCTTCTCTCAGACAACAGAGTTTGGACTATTGTAGCTGGCGGAAAATATGATTTTCTAAGTAAGACTTTGCAATCAGCTGAAATTGTGGAGATGCTACAGTTGCAAACCCGTAGCTGTTTGGAATCCATTATTAAAAATATGAATCAGTCTGTTCACTGGCAAGACATGATGATTAGTACAAAACCAAGGTGCTCCTCATTTAACAATGTGTATTAGCGATCATGCGTGTCAATATTTTTAAGGCAGTTTTCAACAAGAATTTGCAGCCAGGAATCAGTCAGAGCCCTGGGGCCTGCCTTGACAATCTGGCACATAAGAATATGGTCTCATTTAGGATGTGCTGTGTAGGGCTGGGAGAGGCATTTCCAGACCAAAGATACTCTGGAGGGAGTTTTGTTTCCAGGCAAAACTTTGCAATGAGGACCTAAGGTTAGAGAGGCTGGAAGTAGCCAAGTCTATTTTATTCTAAAGGAAAGAGACATGGGGGGTTGTAAGCAGAGGAGGAACATGGCCTGCTAGATTCCAACAAATTCCCTCTGTCTTCACGTGAAGGAAGGACTGTCAGTTGCAAGGGCAGAGCAGGAAGGTAGAGGCGGAAGCCAGAGCAAAAATCCATCAGGTGAGAGATGACAGGGCCTGGCTAGAGCCTGGCAGTGGGTGGTGAGGAAGGACAGGCCTCAGCCTGTGTTTGGAGACCCAGGGTCCATAAAAGGAACAAGGGTATCTCTTAGAATTATTAGCTGAGCTTCCAGGTTGGTGGTGGAACACCAGACCTTCTCTCTTGGGATTAATAAATGCTGTAGAGGCCATGCTGGAAATAAAGACTTGGTTCGGGTTATAATTTTGTATTGATGATTCTTGATGGAAATCAACCAACTATGGCGGTACATGGGAGGAAGCTGTGGTGATGGTAACACAGGCAGAGCAGGGCAAAGTAATAACTGATAAAGTAAATAATTATAGTGACTCGTGACAGAAGTGAGGCTTCTGAGGTTAAGTGGAAGGTTGAAGGGAGAAAGAGGAAACAGTTAGGTAGTAGCAAAAAAAGAAATAAAATAAATGTACGAGCATGTATGCATTCATGTATGGAGGGTACACTGCATGTAATGTATTACGTGTTGTCGTATGTTTATGTTGGAAGTGGCAGAGCCAAGATTCAAACCCATGATCTCTAACCACTGCACGGTTGAGCCCGTCATCTGGCAGAGGATAGTAACTCATTCGGATTTGAAAGGTTATTTTTCACTGCAATAAATTGCATTGCTGGACCTACAGGCATCTTGGCACCTGGGCAAGTGTTCCTGAGGATGAGTTCTGGGAGTGGAGGTGTCTGAGAGCCCCTGGCATCTGTGGCTTCAGGCACCCCACGGCAGCCCTACCCCTAGATCAGGACTCCCAAAGCCTGTCCTTTTCTAGAGTCAGAACTTCCTCCCCAGCACTCACATGGCTTTTAAAGTGGCCAAGCTCTTTCCAGGAGGTGGGGAGTGAGAAGAGAAGCTGGAGCTTCTGAACCTCCAAACGGCCCCAGGTCAACGAAGCTCACAGCCAAAACCCTGAACACATTTTCTCACAGCCGGGACAGCAGGCATGCAGAGATGGGGTTCTGGAAAAATTGATCATCTGCTATTTTCTGCTCATCCTTGTGGCAGTTCTGACAGTTCTTTGAGTTGGAGACAAAGATCATTTTAGGCTTCCTTCCAGTTTCAGGGCAGGTAAGCAGCCGGTCCCTAGCTTGGGAGTGTTTGAATGGCTAGCATGGGACACAGGAGGGCTACGTCCTTGTCCTAACTGTGAGGGAGAGCCAAGGTGGGGTCCTGGACACAGCCCGCTTTTCTGAACAGAGGAAGGAAGGAGGTTCCAGCTGTGGTTGCTTTGTGACCTTTGGCAGGGAGGCCCGTGCAGGGGTGGTTTGCCCGGGGCTCCTGTGAATAGGTGTTACTTGGCTCAGTTCAATCTAGGCAGATCTTTGGGGCCAGGGCTTGGCAAGGTCCTAGGACATTTCCCCCAGTAACTGATGGGTCTTGCCTTCAGAAGCACCCAAATGTAGCTCAAGGCCCACCATCAGCGCTGCACAGAGAATCATCTGGTTTTGCGATAACTCAGTGCCCTCAGGGCTGCTGGACTTTGCATTTTTATGCCTCAATTATTTTGTTTTAAAATGAACTTCCCAGTCCTCCTTGGTGGCCTATGGGTTAAGTCTCAGTGCTGTCACTGCAGCGTGAGTTTGATCCTTGGCCAGGGAGGTAACCCACATGGCGCAGCAACCTCTCCTGTCTGGCCCGCTGCTCCCCTCAGCAGTGCATTTCAGTCAATCTGCCTGTTCTGTCCCGCTCTGTCTCTGGTGAATCCTCTTACCTCCACATCCTCTACACCTCTGACCTAAACCCCAGTTCTATGCAAAAATAAATAAAATTTTTAAAAATTTAAATGAACTTCCCATTCTGTGAATAGGAAGATTCATGAAAATCAGTGGAATCCTGTTGTTAATCCAAGTACAACAAACACGGTTCTTAATCTTCAGCAATTCTAGCCCCCACGGTGAAGGTGTGTCTTTGTTTACCAGAGCGAGTGGAAGGGGCATCGCAGAAGAGATGTTTCCCAGCACCTCCCCAAGACATCCCTTTGATCTGTTCTGCAAGATGGAGACCGGAAAAGGAGAGAAGTTTCTCAAGTGTGAATAGTCTTTTAAACCTGGAGCCATGTTATATGGGAGGCACCATCTGAGCCCGTGACGTGGTGGGCATTCCCTGGACACTCGAGACCAGAGGGGGCCAGAGGAGAGCTGCCGCGTGAATGCCAGCGGGTCTCCTGGAACACAATCTCTGGACTGGAAAAGTTAGCATTTGTCTTCGACTCCTCAAAGTTCCAGAACCCTCTAAGTCCTAATCAACACTACTTGCTCTCAACTTGGGAATGTGGAGTCAGTTCAGCAGCCCCCAAAGGCATTGCCAGTTAGGGGAACAAGGCATGCCAGGCTGCATCACCAACTTCACAGTATTTAAAACTTTCAAGAAAAGCACATATTACGGCCTCCCTGGTGGTGCAGCAGGTTGAGTGCCACCCTGTGAAGCTGTTTGCAGCCTCTGCAGTGTGTTTGAATTCCTGGCTGGCCAGGGAGAAACCCACATGGCGCAGTAGACCTCTCCTGCCTCGCCCGCTGCTCCCCTCAGCAGTTTCTTCGGTCTGTCTGCCTGTTCTGCTCCCCGCTGTCTCTGGTGAATTCTCTCACCCTTCCACGCCTCTAACCTGTACCCCAGTTCTTGTATAAATAAATAAATCTTTAAAAAGAAAAAAAGAAAAGCACATATTACAAGCACATCAAATCCATGATTTCATAGGCAAGCTTGCTTGGTTTGAGGCTAAAACTGAAGAGAGTGAGACCTTGGAAAGAAGGATCTTCCACAGTAGCACAAGTGGAGCTAGAAGATGGTCCAGGACAACACCCGGAGGACAGTGGCAATGGATGGCACTGGGAAACGCTGAGTTTTTGGCAGGCGGAGTGGTTTGGATGCTGGGATTAGAGTCCCACCATTGGGGAGGGAGCAGGCCCTCCCCAACCCCTTGGAGTCCCACAGAGAGGTGTTGGGGTGACCTCACCCCTGCCCAGTGGGATGGGAAGGTTTGGTCATGGAAAGAAATTGGGTTTGTTTTTCTCCACACGTCCCCAGGCTCATGTTGGACAAAACAAGTTTTGGTTGGCTGGCCTGGCTTCATTTAAAATATTTAAAACAGCCTCTCCAGCCTTCATGACGGTGTCCTCCAGGCCCTTACCTCCCGTCTGGGCTGTCCGTCTGCAGCAGGGCTGGGCTGGAGAAGGAGATTAGATCATATATTTTGGTGCTAAAGATGTTGATATAGAAAGTGTGGTAGTTACAACATTTTTAATAAATCAGGTTAGTGTCCTAAGGGGAGGCTTACCATGTGCTATTTATGCACAAATGCCTCTATCATTTAAGAGGCTTGTTAAAAATTGTAGTTTAAGAGCAGATTAGCAAAGCTCTCCCCAGCTGGCGTCTCTGGGCGGGAGCGAGCACGACAGGCAGACGCGCAGAGAGGGAGCTGGCGGGCAAGAACGCCCAACAGCTAATTGCCTCCGAAATGAGTAGGATGGAAAAGTAAGCACTTTAAGACCCTGGTTTGGAGCAGATTAAAATAAGAGACAGTTCCACAGGCTGTTTGCTTTTTGCCAACACAGCATCAGGGGCTGCTGAGAGCCGGTGGGTGATTCACCAGGTGGCTGCCGCCCGGCTTTCCAGAAGACGTGACAGGTCAGCGGGGAGCCTGCCTCTGCCCTTCACACCACCTGATGTAGGAGAGCGGACGGGCAATGGTCCGGGAAAGCCTCTGGCCCACAGCGATGGGTTCTGGTGTCCGAGGGCCCACAGCTGGCTCGTGAGGGCACAGCACGGCTTTCCCCTCAACAGCGGCCTCTGCTCTCCCAGCGAGAGGGACCTCTCACCAGGCCAAGGCTTGGCTTTTTTCCTTTCTGGCTTACCTGGTCTGGACTACACTCTCCTAGCCCCAAGTACACCTTACATGAGATCAGAATCAAACATGAGCCCAGCTAAAACCATTTCAGATGATGAGAAGTGACATGAAGAAAGGAAACAGGTAGGTGGGGACAAAAGGAGGCAAGTGGTGTCCCTTAGATCACTTGCTTGGGAAGGTTTGTCTGAGGAAGCAACGATTGTCAAGAGCCCCGTATGAATGGAGGGAGTCAGAGTAATAAGAGGGGGAGACGGTTGCAGGCAGAGAGAATAGCCAGAGACCCCAAACTGGACTGAGTGTGTGTTTGGGGATAAACAGGCCCCACGTGGTGGAAGTGAAGTGGGCAGGGGCTACATCTTGCAGGACCTTGTAGACCAGTGTAAGGAGCCTGGCCTGGAAGCCATAAAGGTGCATAAAGGAGCTACTAGTGAGGAGGTGACATGGCCTGGGTTCCGCATTAGGAATCTGTTCCCTCCTGTTACTGGGAGATAGGGGAGTGACCAGGGAGGAAGGGGTGGGCAGTGATGGAGAGGGAGATGGGGAGGTGGCCCGACCAGATATAATGGACACCGCCTCCTAATACCAGAGAACAGTTCTCTTTATGGAGCCCGGGCTCCGGGCGAGGCATTCTTCCAAGCCTCCTCGCGCATTACCTCATTTACTCCTCAAACAACCCTCTGAGGCAGGTACTCCATTTTCCATGAAAGGGAACAGACATGGAGTCATTTTCCCACTGGGACTGGCCCATGGCTACCCTGCAGTCCTCTCCTCAGAGGACACAGCCTGCTGAAACCCCACACTGAGGAGACCTACAAGTCAGCACTCCCTGACCTGGCCTTCCCAGTCTTGGGGCCAGGAGTTGGTTGCTAAGCAACCTACTTATGCTCAGTGAATCCTAGGGCCAAGGCAAGCACAGCCATTGGTGGCCCAGGTATCACATGATCAAGAGCTGACCAATCAGGGCATCCCATTGTCCTGACTACAGTGATTGTCTCAGGGATGCTCATGTGATCCAGGTTGGTCCTGCTGGACGCCTTCCCAGGCCTTTGCATCCATGTTGGAAAAGAGGTGCCCTTCTTCAGCCGGGATGTCTGAGATGGGAGCCCACCCCTGCCTCTCGGGGAGAACACGAGGCTGAGAGTGAAGCTGATGTAGCAACAAGATGAGCCAGGAGCTGGGGAGAGTTGTGAGCAAATCCCCAGAGTACTGGGATTGAATGGAGCTTTATTGAGCTACTACAAATTCTCTTTTTCTGGCAAGTCAGTTTAAGTGGGTTTTTCTGCCCCAGGTGGGGCTCCCACGAGCAGGTTCCCTGTGTGTGCCAGACTTGGCTCACTCTCACAAACCTGGGGGACCTGGGGGCAGGCAGTGCCTCCTTCCCTCTCCCAGCAGGCTGCATTGGCCTGTGTCTGACCAGTCCCCACGACTGTATGAGGAACCCCCAGAGTGGCCAAGCCTGGACACCTCCTATCAACTCCGGGCCCCAGGATGTGTGACCAGCCCCCGGACTCATTTGGGGAGAGCACTGTCGAGGAGGAGGGGCAGTGGGAAAGTGAGAGTTCACTGGGGAGACAGCC